>NW_015628690.1:836029-837456 GCF_001515625.1 Sinocyclocheilus rhinocerous | reverse complement strand
ATGCCCTTTTTTGTTTGTTGTTTTTTTTTATTTTGTTACTCAGAAGAAGGCAGTGCGCTGCATGAGACAAAAAAGTAATATAGCCAAAACAACCGCATAGCCGATCTTTAGTGTAGATGAATGTTGATTTTATCAGACAATGCCACGATTATAATTGAGAATGACTCCTGGTTAACGTATTAAAAGGGGTCGTGTTTAGTCACTATTTAGTGTGGTATTTTTTGAAAATATTCCCTCATCATGACAGTAAAATAGGGCATTCTAAGTCAATATACTGCAGTATTTCCTCCCTCAATCAGTAGAAAATTGCTTTCCATTTATTACTTAATGCGAAGTATTTCTTTTGATACCACAGCAAATACTACTAGATTAACTAAGAAAGTTTAAACATGATTAAAGAGACAAGAGAACAGCCAGTAAAAATAAGAACAAATACACAAATTACAAGCATAGATAAATACAACAGAATATGTTACAAATAAAATAAGGTTGGTAGTATTCAAATACAGAAATGTAATAATTAGGGAAAATAACACTGCATAGTGTTCACTGTATACATTAAATATAGATTTTTATCTCAGCTGTTTTGTTGTTTGATGATCATTAATGACAGCAGCAGTATTTATAGGCCACTGTCCCTTTAAGACCTGATACACGGATCCGATATAATGATACACATCACATCCGATTTCTTTCTTAGCTGTTTTCATTCACTTTAGACATAACTGACTGCGTTTACCTTAATGATTGTTGAGATAGGTATTTTGTCATAATTTTGTGTATGTGTCTGTTCAGAGGATTCAGAAGAGGATTCAGTTCGGTGTTTGCGCGCTTCATGTGTGTGCGGCTCTGCACGTACAGAACAGTGCGCGAGTAACGAATCGAGTTCCATGTTTTTCGATACTCGATGGTATCGAGGCAATTCGGTCGGTGCCTAAAAAGTATCGAACTCGATACCCAGCCCTAATCAAAATATTGAGAAAATCACCTTTAAAGTAGGGCTGTCACGATTATGAAATTTGGCTGACGATTAATTGTCTAAAAATAGTCACGGTTATTGCGATTAATTGTCTGTTTTAGGGCTTTCGTTATATAATTGTGATTAATTTAAGGGTTCAGTAAATAATTATGATCTTTTTGAGTTATTATTTTGCATTGTACGATTATATAGAGTATTCCAAATTCTAAGAATCGTCCAATACCGATCCAACACCACCGCTACTTTTTTTCTACACCACTACAGAATATCAGTACTGTGTTTGTGGAATTAATGGTCACTCTTTTAAACCCTTTGTTAAACGCAATCCACTAAATACTCACTTCCTCATTACAGAGAAAAACTACATTTGAATAAAAATATATAAGCTATGAAATTAAACTAGCTGACTGTATAATTTAGCAGCAAAAACAATATCTTGAAAAAAAAT
>NW_015628690.1:835062-835422 GCF_001515625.1 Sinocyclocheilus rhinocerous | reverse complement strand
GATTCAATTCGATTCACGATTTTGATTTCACGATTCGATTCGATTCACGTTTTTTTTGCAAGCACTGTCCCGTTAGTTTTACTTTTCTTTTTGTTTTTCATTTTTGAAAAACTTATCTTTGCTGTTTACCTCACATTAGGCTATGGAGGCTCTCTTTTATTTAATTATTTATTTGATTCCTCAGTGTTTGCTAAACGTTCTGTAATTTATTAGTCTGTATATAATACAGCATGTGGTGTGTGCCATGCCTCATTTTATTCGTTTTTGTTAATAAACGTTTTGTAAGCTAATTTGTCATTGTATCTTACTGATTTATTGTTGTTGTGCTTTTTGATTAAGAATAACAATGAATCCATCTTT
>NW_015628690.1:813761-834880 GCF_001515625.1 Sinocyclocheilus rhinocerous | reverse complement strand
CAAAACAGTGACGACAAGATCGCGAATTCGAAAGTGAAAGCATCCGAAGCCGGCTTAACACAGCAAAAGAGAAACTCCCATTCACAAAATTCAAATCACAAATAATACGACTGATGATAAAGAACGGGTTGAATGTTAACCAGTTTCGTTTCCATATCTATAAACTATGATAAAAGTTCATCAGCATGCATTGAATAATCCCATGTTGTAGCGCAAAAAATAAATAAAAATATTGCGACCAAATCATGTGCTCGTGCGACCAGCTGAGTGCAAAAGAGCAGCCAGTGGGAAGAATGAGTCTGGAGCCCTGTATAGGCTATACAGTGCATGAAAAGCAAACTGGTACTCTTCTGTTTCTTTTGGTGTATGACTCCCCCTTGTGTCGCAAAGCACAATAATCGAGGTTGTCTGAAACAAACGCGGTAAGATCAAATAATCGCGATTACACGGTTATTTAATTTTCACGACAGGCCTACTTTAAAGTTGTCCAAGTGATTTTCTTAGCAATGCATATTACTAATCAAAAATGAAGTTTTGATAAATTTACGGTAGGTAATTTACAAAATATCATGTTCCATGAAGATCTTTAATTAATAACCTAATGACTTTTGGCATAAAAAAAAATCGATAATTTTGACCAATACAATGTATTGTTGGCTTTTGCTACAAATATACCCGTGCTACTTATGACTGGTTTTGTGGTCCAGGGTCACACATAAAAAACATGTACTTATTCATTGATTATTTGATGATCATAATTGAAACATACATATGGATTTACTCCTGATAGTTACATTATATACAAACCAAGCAAGTGCACTAAATAAGAACCTAATCAAGACAGTGATAGACAGAGATGTTTACATCCGTTCAGTAACAGTAACTTCAGCTCAAACTTCAAAGCAGCTGCGGCGCTCGGCACATCAATCAATCAAATCCTCCCACCGACGCAAAGCAACCGCGATGCGACTTCAGTGTTTATTTCAGCAAAAGCACATGACATTCAAGGGATAAGAGGCGTTTAATCTTTCAAAAACGTAATTTTTTAGAGACTTTTAATAAGCGCGTCCGCGTTTCATAACCCCCCACCCCCCTAACACCTTATGCACTAACAAAGCGCGAGCCCGCCGACAACTTTAAAAAAAAAAAACTCCCAGTTCCCATCCATCCAGAGACTTGTAAACACAACCGCATCGCCCCGAACCCTCCGCGACGTCTGCGCCCTCCCAAAACTCACATGCATGGGAAATAAACGGCGCTTTTGCACGTCACTCACACACACAGGCAACAGCGGGGGGACATGATGACACACTACACACTGGATGAGCACCCCAGCTAGTGCGCGCTAGCAGCTAGCGAGAGACCACCGACGCTCGGCCTCCGAATCACGGTCCTCGGACTCTGCGGAGCCGAGAATCCTGCAACTCCCACTCACCCCTTTGAGCCTCTTGATGAGAGCATTCTTCTGTCCGCTTTTCGGAAGCCCTCTCTCTTCCAATGCCGCCTTCAAATCCGCCACCCGGAGCGAATGGAGCGGCCTCCCGTCCAGCGTAACGTCTTCGAGGTCCGCCATCTTGATTCCCTTCGCTCGTTCTGTAGCTCACGCGGACCGCAACGCCTTCCTCACCGACGTCAGCGCGCCATGAGTGCTTCCGGAAGAGGCGGAGTGGAAGCACAGAGAGAGGAAGGATTTCGAAGTTGTCGATGTTTTACAAAGTAACAGGCAGTTAACATGTATTTATGGGACATGAAGAAGAAGAATGCATTCATGGGCTTAAACCACATTGGACATGATAGAATTGCTTAATGTAATTTTCCGTTTCAGCATAAAACCATTGCAAAGGCTAACAAAGATGCAATTATTAAGTTAGCCTATAAAATTATATAGTCCAGTATTCAAGCTGTTTATGCTGTGGATGCAATGCAAGCTGAAGCGTTAAGCATTTTCTAATTAATAAACAGTTATTAATCTCGTGCTTTTATATTCTGGATATAGTTTTGTACATAATAGGCACACTCAATTAAATACATACTTCAATTTGTTCTCCAATTGTTTTTGTGATTAACCTCGTTAAGTATTAACGAACTTCGTTCATATTCTGGGTTCATCTCAGTTTGCCAGTACATAATATGCATAATCAATAATATATACTGAATTTGGTTCTCCAGTATCACTGTCTGAAATTCTGAATGCATGAATCCACGTTTATGATGTCCCACGTCGTAGGTAAAACCACAATTGCCACTATAAATATTTTTTATAATTAAAAAGAATAAATACAGATTTTTGAGATTTTGCGTACGACAAGGCAAAGGACGATTTATTTTAGGCAATTAGTTGTTTCGAACCTTTCGTTTTAGTGAATCAGTTTTTAAAATCAGTTTAAAGTCAATTCAGTTACAATCTTTGCTGAAAACGATGTTTTATTTATAACATTTCTGCTATTAGGTTACTAAAGTAACGTCCTTCAGTAACATCCTTTATATGAATCGGACATGTTCAAAAGAGCCTACTCTCGCTGAGTCGTTGACTCAACAACTGGCCTTACTGATCCAGTTCATTTCATTAATGAATCATTCAGTCAGATTCGTGAGCAAATCCAGAAACAGTAAAGCACATTCTTCTAGAATGTGATGCGTATGAAAGAGAAAGAAATCAACTTAATCATAAATTAGGTTTGATGGGATATGATAAAGTATCACTCAAGATATTGAATACTGAATATCAGTATACACAGTAGAGATGATGGCAATAGCAACAGCACTACAGTAGATAGAGGAGACTCAAATAAAAAAGGTTATACTTTGCACAGATTCATGTTCATAAAAATATATTTACTTATGGACTAGAAAGTTTATTTTTGTATCTTAAGAGAACAGAGCTGATTAAGTGAATTTAGAGGGAAAATCTTATTGAGGTAAAGAATGTTTTATTTTCTTTTTCATTACACCAAATACACAAAATAATGTTCTTTTTAGCAGCATCATATGACCCCTTTAACATCGGTGCTACCCGCCATAAAACCGAAGAAGATTCGTGAGCAAGACGTTTAGATCGGGTTTGTGAACAATGTGAAAAGATCCGATCAAAAAGAAAGATTCGTTCACGAATAGGACATTGCTAATATGCAGAGCCCCCCTGTGTCAGAGCCGATGCAAGCGGTTTATTGAACACAGCGAGAGCGAGCGGCTCCGTTTGAGCTTCTCGGCTCAGTCGAGATTATTTTCCATCTGGTTACCGACGTTAAAAGTAAAAACATGCTGTTTTCGACGAGAGGTGACAATTCCAACTAAGAAAAGGGTAACATTTTATTTAGAATTACATTTTGTTTCAAGTAATAGTTAAAAAGGTGGTTACTCGTTTGTTGTGATCAGCTAGCATTCTGACGTTAGCAAGCATATGTCGTAACAAGGAAGTAAATATAAGTGTAGCCTACATGGTACGATGCACAACAAAACTAACAGTTTTATGAAGCATTTGAGGTTACGATGTAACGTTATGTTAAAATGCATGAACTTGGTTTATTCAGTGTTTCAGTTTGTGTAAGTTATAAAAATGCTCAACAACATTAAGGCAACCACTTTCTTTTAACGCTATAGTTTTGTTTAGTACCATCAGTGATAATCCCTCTGAAATCCTTTTTCTGTCTTTATTAGAAATGGCTTGGTTCCAGCAGGCTTTACAAGGCTCGGGCCAGCCAGATGGATCCATGATGCCCCCTACAGTGGAAGATCTGTCCCATACACAGGTCTCCAAGCACACCATTACACAGTTAGGGATGTCTGATGGACAAGGTTGGTCAACACTTCTTCCAGTTTCCATCACAGACTTTCCGCTTGCTTCAGGAGGCATCGTTCCCCAACGTCTGGAAGCACTGTCCTGCACATCCCTCAACATGGGCTCCAGAGAAGACTCTGTGACGCTGTCCTTCGTGACGCTTCAGGAACAACGATGTGTACTAAGTTGGTTTTTAGGATGGAACGCTGTCCAGAAGCAACGCTTTCTGGAAGATCTGATTTCAAAGGCTGTGCCTGGAAAGGTGTCCAGTTTATTAGACCAACTCAACACACTGCAGGTATTTTATTTGATTAATTTATGTGCAACTTCATGCCCTTTTCTTTGTTGTGTGATCCTTGTATGTAAAGGAATAGTTCACCCAAAAATGAAAATTTGCTTACAATTTACTCACCCTCACACCATCCAGATGTAGATAAGTTTGTTCCTTCATCGGAACAGACTTGGAGAAATTTAGCATTAAATCACTTGATCACCAATGGATCCTCTTCAGTGAATGGGTGGCGTCAGAATGAGAGTTCAGACAACTGATAAAAATATCAGAATAATCCACAACCTAGTAATTCACACAACTCTAGTCCATCAGTTAACATCTTGTGAATTGAAAAGCTGCATATTTATAAGAAACAAATTCATTTTTACGGCGTTTTAACTTTAATCCATCACTTTCAGACAACATACTAGTCCATAATCCATAATAACACATCCAGTGTAAAATTCCATCTCCTGTTGTCCTCTCACATTAAAATACACCAACATATTTGTTTAGAGCTGTTTGGACTATTTTCACTTGTTTTGTTGTGCACTTGATTTGTGCATATTTCTCTCCTGATTCAGATGAGACAACTTTTCATTTGAGAAAGCAGTATTATGGATAGAGGACTCATATTTTAGCTGTAAGCAACAGGTTGAAGTTAAAAACATCTTAATAGTGAATTTATTACAAACATGCTTTTAACGTCACAAGATGCTAATTGATGGACTTAAAACATGTTGATACTTGTGGATAATTGTGATCAGCTTTTATCAGCTGTTTATGTATGTTTGTAACTATCTATCTGACATAATCAATTAATGCTAAGCAGGTTGATCTGTATGATAATGTTGGTACCTTCTTTGTCTCTGCGTTTCAGGTGAATGATCGCCCACCCAACATTTTTGAATGCCAGTTAAGACTGTGGACTCAGTGGTTTGATTCATGGAGTAAAGAGGAGAGAAATGCCTTTTTGAACAGCTTAGAGGAGAAGGATCCAGCCTTTGTTGCGTACTTCTATAGCCGGGTTTCTGGAACAGCAGGCAAAGATTGAGGCTGTTCATACAATGCTTTTTCCCTAAAGGTTTTTCTAAAATAATTTTTTTTTTCACTATTTATGTTTTCTGTACATGGATTTGCTGTTACAAGCTTCACAGAAATTCTCTCTTGATTTTAAAGGGATAGTTCATCCATAATTAAAAATGTTGTCATTGTTTACTGACCCTCATGTCATTCCAGTCCTGTATGTGTTTGTTTCTTCTGCATAAAAGAAGATATTTCGAAGAATGTTGACAAGCAAACAGTTCTGGCTACCATTGACTTGTCCATACCACTGTATGAACAAAAAACACTTGAGACATTTTGCAAAGTATCTCCTTTAAGTAAGAAAGTAGGTCAATATGAGGGTGAGTAAATGCTGACAGATTTTGCATTTCTGCATGAATCATCCATTTAAATGTTAAAAAAGACACCAACATATTAGATAAATTTTTATGTTTCTGAAATATAGATGATTTATTAAAATGAAAGATGCCATTCAAGCATGCAGTTGAGAGTAGCAATAAGCCAAGATATCAAAGCAGAAAGCATTTTCTTTGGATACAAAAACAGACTCCTAATACATGGAGATCACTGCTTGAGCCAGTCTGTGGATTGAGTTTTCTTTAAGATCAAGGGAGGCTCATTTAAATTAGTATCACTGCAGGTTTCAACAAATGGATGGATTTCCCCCTGCAGCTCATTGCCAGTGAAGATAAAGATTTCAAGCTTTTTTTCTGCATTATAAAAAGTTACCTTATTATTTTTAAAATCCAACTGGACCCCAATTACAGAAGGTTCCTCAGCTTGTAGATGGACATGCCTGTCAGCATTGGCAAAAAGTTTTGAACCTCTATTCTTCTGAATAACCCAATAGCCAGCTGAAGGGCCATATCTCAAAATACCTTTTCTCTGAGCGGACGCCCTGGCTGCACCCACAACATAACAATTTCTTCCAATCACCCCTATTTCCCAGTAATGCTTTCCAGAATCAAATCCGTCTTTTCCCAGAACTGCAATAGCTGTGTCGTAGCGCTCAGGACTGTCAGGTACAGGCTGAGGGAATAAAGAGGTACGTGCTTCTTTCTCATCCTGTGACAAGATGAGTCTGCGGTGGGCAGTGTCTGCATCAAACCTCGGCCATTCTGAGGTGGGCACACAGACAGACATTTTTTTTGTTTGATTGCATTTAGCTGTATATTATAACCAGACTGAGATCACAAACTTACCACTCTTAGGAGGTTCTTTTTTTTCACTTATAATTTCTGGATAAAGAGTTATAAAAGAAATAAAACCATACATTGTTAATTGTGAAAATAAAGCTAGTAATACTTCTGGCTTAGATAAAAGAAATCTCTCACCCTTAAGTTCCTCTACTTTCTTTTTAGTCTCCTCCAGGTTTTGTCTAAGTTTCTCGTTCTCATTGATCACACCTATAAATATTGTGAAAATATTAAAACCTGTCAGATTACCTATCACAGATACATGCAAAAGATATTTGGTCCCAGGCCAAATTTAATTTGCATTGTTCACTATACTGAAAGATTATTGCACCCCACTCACCGTTTATTTTTTTTTTCTCTTCTTTAAGCTCGGCCTTTGTATCTGCATTTTCCTTTTGCAGTGTAGCAACTTCTTTGTCCTTCTCCTGGAGTTTCTGGTCCTTCTTAGCAAGTTCTTGTTTTTTTGCTTCCAATGTCTTTTCTAGATCTGATAAAAGGGATGAAAAAACTTATTAGGCTTAGAAAATGTTCAAATGAACAATTTGAGTTTTGAATACAATATAATAGATCCCATTATAAAATATAAAGCCGCAGAGCACATTTACATCTGCTGATTGGGCAATGTAAAAGCATGTAAAAAATACTGGACACGTAAACTTTATCATGTTTTTGCTTCTGTGGTATTTTGACTGTATTGTCATACCAGAGATTTCTTCCTGTAATTCATTTTTCTCCCCTGTAATTTTTTGTAGTTCCTTTTCAAGTTTCTTCTGCTTGTGAACTAAAACAAAGGGCAAGAAATAATCAAATTACTGTATGCATATGCAATTATATAATATGTAAAAAAAGAAAAGAAAAGAAAACAATGCTTGGGCTAATTCATTTTTACACAATTTATATGGGATTTTCAATCAGCAATTCAGTCTTTCATTATTCAATGATTTTATTCTTACCCAAGTCTTGATTTTCAGCATTTATTTCCTTTAGTTTGGCTTCAGTTTTAGCAAGTTGCTGGTCCTTCGCTTTAAGCTCTGTCTCTAGCTCTGGACAAAAAAAAGTTTGAGTAACATGCATCAATTGTGTAATTTGTAGCATCATTACATTTTATCTGTAGCAAATCTGATTGACAATACTCTGAATTTTCCCATTTTTGAACCAAATATTCCTCAGTTTTTAAGCAGAGGATGACCTTTTCACTGACCTCTGTTTTTGTTCTCTACTTTTTCAAGCTCGCCCTTCATATTGTCCTGTTGCTTTTTCAATGCAGCAATGACTTCATTTTTCTCCCTCAGGTACCAATCCTTTTCAGTAAGCGCTCTTTCCTGTTTTTGCAATTTCTCTTTTAAACCTGATCACAAAAATGCAGTTAGTAAAAAAAAAAAAGAAAGAAATGGTCAAATTGATTCTACCTTGGTATAATGGGTCAAATTTGAGGTTAAAGATAGAAGTATGTCAACATGGCACTTTTCGCAGTTTGTTTCTCACATGCTGATCATTGCTTTTTCCAACACGTCTAATCACTCCAGCAATCTTAAAAAAATTGTATAGTACTGGAAAAGTGAACTTGATAATTATTCAAGCACATGTCTTTGGTGTTTTGACAATGTGGTCATACCGTCAATTTCTTCTTTTGCATTCTGCAGTGCCTTATTTTTCTCCTCTTTGAGTTTCTTCAAGTCATCATTCAGATTGTTCAGCTGTTTGACTGAAACAAAAGACAGAAAACTGAAATTCTTGGAATGCCTAACCATGCAAAAGTGACAATATGGAATCAAACATAAATGTGGGGTTGATTAATTCTGCAATGTTGTTGTCTTTATTCATAACTAGCTTTTCTTACTCAAAGCAGCATTTTCAGCATTTGTCTTTTGCAGTTGATCTTCAGTGTTAGCAAGCTGCTGGTCCTTTGATTTAATTTGTTTCTGTAGTGCTGAGGAAAAAATGACATGATAATATTTGATAACAGAAAGCTATGTACATGTTTAAAATGCATCATTATAAAGAAATAAAAGTTAAAGCAGCACTATGTAACTTTTGGCGCTCTAGCGGTTAATAAACAGAACTGCACACATCCCGCGGAAGAACATTCCAACCGGAGCTACTTCTCTAAGTTTATGTCTATGGCGATTCACGCAGGTATGTGTTACTCCGCAGCGGTGACGACCCGACCCGGCTACAATAGTCCAAATATAAGTACTTATTATAAGTGTACCGTAGTGATTCGGAATAAGACAAAAACGCGGTTTGGAAGATGAATTCATGATGTACTCGCTCATTATATACATTTTGCTAATTTTGAACACAGAAAAAGTTACATAGTGCTGCTTTAATTGTGATGGTATCACAACAGTATGCATTTTCGCTGAAACTTACATGCAATCTTATCGTTTGATTCTTGTTGCAGTTTTTTAACATTTTGTTTGCTTTCCTCTAGTTCCTTTTCTAGATTTTGTATCCTGTCCTCTGTTCATGAAAAAAGAAGGAGCATGTCATAGTAACAACACATTGGTTTAAAATGCAGAGTAGGCCTACATATCTGGTAGGAAATATGCACATTTGGTGAAATTATTATTTTGACATAATTTACTCACACTCCAGCTGCTCCAAACCTGTATGAATTTCTTTCTTCTGCTGAATACAAAAGAAAATATTTTGAAGAATGTGGGTAACTAAACAGTTTTCGCTCCCCATACTATGGAAGTCAGTGGAGACCAGCAAATGTTTGGTTACCCACATTCTTCAAAATTCCTACTTTTATGTTCAACAAAAGAAAGAAACTCATAGGTTTGGAACACCTTGAGGGTGAGTAAATAATGACAACATTTAACTATCCCTGTAAAGCAGTGGTCGCCAACCCGTCGAATATCGATGTTTTACTCTAAAGAGTCTTCAGAATCCAAACTGATCTCTTGGAGAGAAGATTTAAAAATGAACATTTCCTTAGATACATGGGAAAAAATATGTATAAAGGCTCAAGGCTCAAACTATTAACAGTAATCTTAAATTAATACAGTACAACTGGATAATGAGAACGTATTTTACTCCAGTTAGGTTAAACAAAATTTGTAAGAATACTCCAGACACATGCATTAAATGCACATCTGATAAAGGCACACTTTTGCACTGCGTGTGGGGTTGTCCTAAGGTGCAGGAGTTTTGGAAAGAGGTAGTTTTACTAATTTTTCAGATGGTATCTGTTAATCTTTCAATGAATCCAGACTCTGAATTCTGAATCAGCTATGATCGGCGCATCACTAATTAAAATACTAAGTAAAAGGCCTCAAATTTGAAGTACAATCTGGGATGTCTTTTTCTATCAATTCTTCAATAGGTAGATCTTGTCTTTCATAAAGGCCGAGGTCAGGGATCTTGGGCCTAAAAAGGTTGGTGACCACTGCTGTAAAGGATGGGTAAAATCACTTCCAAAAAATATTCTTTGGTGCCTTTTTTTCACTTTTACTTACTCAGCTTATCTGACAGTTCACAGTTAGCCCGCAACAGCAAAATCTCTTTTTCTTTGTTCTCTATTTGACTCTTTAATCCTGACAACAACAATAATATCTGTTTAGTAGTCTTTGTTTCCACTATTACTCAAACGAATAATTACCAATCTTCTGATATTGATGCATTGAAGATTAACTTACCATTGACTTCCTTTGCATATTTCTCTTGCATTTGTGCTTGTGCTTGTTTTAGTTTAGACATTGATTCCTTTATAGACATTATTTTCAAGGCTGTATAAATATAAAAGTAAAACATTTACGTGAACACATTTGGCAGACACTTTTAACAATGGTATACATTTCATCAGTTCATGTGTTCCCTGAGAATCAAACCCATGACCTTGGCGTTGCTAGCACCATGCATGCTCTACTGGTTGAACTCACCCAGTCCAAGCCCTTTCTCTCCAGAGTTTTGCAACTCAGCCAGCAAACCATTTAATTGAGCTTCCAGTTCTAAATGAAGAGAAGAACATCACTAATTGTAAGACAATGGATTAAATGTTTTTTTTAAAGGAAGAAATGAAAAATGAGAGTACATAAATGGATTTGTTTAAACTTACTGCGGATCTTTTCTGAATTGTCTTCAGTTGGATTTTCTTGAAGCTTCCCTATATTAGTTAGCAACTCAAGTACATCCAGAGCTGTAACAAAGCATTGTGTAAGTGTGCAATAGTCTCTCTTCAGATAAAGACGTCCCAAAATTGGTCAAATGGGGTTGGACTCACTTTTGGCTGATATGGATCCCTCAGCATGCAATTTCTGCTTTGCCTCCTTCAATTCTCTTTTCTTTTCTTCAAGTTCTAGCTTCAGTTCTAAGAAGCAGATAACCATATATTGAAAAGCACATCAAACTATTGAAAGTTTTACCCATTCCACATGTGATGTAAAATGAATGAATGTACACTACCATTCAAACGTTTGGGGTCAGTAAGTTTTTTTCTTTGCTAAATGTTTACATTTATTCAGCAAGGATGCATGAAATTGGTCAAAAGTGACAGTCAAGAGTTTTAGTGTAAATAAATAAAGTTCAAAAAAACGTTTAGTTCATCAAATGTCTTATGGTTCCCACAAAAATATTAAGCAGCACAACTGTTTTGAGCATTGATAATAATAATAATAATAATAATAATGATAATGGTTTCTTGAGCACCAAATTGGCATATTAGAATGATTTCTGAAGGATCATGTTACACTGACGAATGAAAATTCAGCATTGCCAGCACAAAAATAAATTTAATTGTCAAAATATATTTAAATAGAAATCAGTTATCTTAAATTGTAATAATATCTCACAATAAGTGTTTTTACTGTATTTTTGGTGAGCATAAGAGACTTCTTTTTAAAAACATTAATGTATGTGCACTGGTTGAATCTGCTTTTAATGTGTATGTCTAAAAGTACTGCAGTTTATGCGATATCAGAATCAATGAACACACCTTCATTACCTGGGAATCCTTGTGCGGTTTGCTCATCCAGGTACTGAACTTCATCCATTAGACTTTTAATGATATAAGCTGAAAACAACAACAACATTGGACAGAGAGAATTATGTGACAGTATAAAAGAGTGTAAGATATCGACTTTGGATTTAACACAACATGATGTTTTTTTTTGTTTTTGTTTTATTGCGTTTTCATGGCATTATTTATAATATTTTGTGATTTGTCATCAATTTAATTATAAACCAGTTTAATTATGAATCTTCACTCACCCTTCTTAAGAATGTCATTGTTCAGCTTAGAAATGGTATCGTTATATTCAGCCTGCATTTCTGTAACACAGCCACCAAGTATCCTGTTTACACAACTGTCCAAATCCAGTTCACAAAAGATAGAAAGATAAGGTACCGTTATATTTTTTCTGGAGTTCAGGGCATTCAGCAGTGTCCACGCAATCTTTTCTCAGCTCTAGAGAGAGAGACAGAATAGGCAAGATAAGGAAATCTTCTTTAGACGATGATGTAAATGTCCTACATTACTGAAGACTGCAGTAATATGTTGTTTTACTTTCATTCTCAGCACGAATTTTGGCATTTTCCTCCTCCTTCCTCGTTAGGCTCCTTTTAAGATCTAAAAAAGAACAGCAGCAAGTTGTGTTCTTGAATTAATGGAGAGCTCCAATGTTGATGTGCTTTGCTGTTAAACGATTGCAAGAGATTGTAACTGATGGATGGATGGATTGAATGAAACTCACCAGCTATTCTAGCATTTACTTGGGATCCTTTTTCTTGCACTTGTTGTTTCAAGGTTCTCACTTCGTCTAAGAGATTGTTGATCTTTGCAACTAAGGGGACATTAGATTAAAATGTTATATAGCAATGATCTGACAAGTCTTCCAATCCTGATCATTTATAGCAACCAGACATCACTTTCTGATTTGGTGAATCTCTTCAGTGACTAACTTTGTTGTGATAGTGTGGCATTCTTCTCTTTTAGTGATTTATTGGCATCATCCAATGCCTCCTCACTCTGTTTTAGTTTATCTTGAAGATCTGTGAAAGAGAAAACAATTCAATTCAATTCATTAGTTTAAATCAAAGAAAAAATGACCATGAAAATCAGTGCTGCTGAATGAATGTGCTATACCTTTAATCTTCTGCATCGCATTCCTTTCAGTTGTGTCTTTTTGGATTTGCAATGTCAAAACTTCTTTCTTCAGAGCAGCAATATCTTTCTCTGTAAATCAAGCATTTGACATGACAGCTAAGATTGCCATTTCAGTTATTGTTTGAGCTCTGAAAACGTAAGGTTTCACTCACGTATCTGACTGACATCACCGGTCGCAGCAGCCAGCTCTTTGTTTTTTTCATTCAGCAAACGTTTTACGTCATCCAGTGCCTTTTGAAGCTCTGTCAGAAGTCAATGTAAATATAGCAATATTAAGAAATGTTGCACCATTATTTATACCTCTTTTAAAGTATTGAAAAGTATCAATGCCAACCAGCTTTCTGGATCTCAGCCTGTGTAGTCACAGTTTTCAGCATTTCTCTTATCCAGGTAACATCAGACTGGAGAGCAATGATTTTCAGCACTGAGACAAACAAAAATAATAGTAATATTGATTGTTCTGCCAAACATATCTGAACAAATGATGAATTTGGTACATAGATGAACTGATGATTTGAGCTTGTGTAATATTCATAAAGTACATTTTTTTAACTATCGGTCACACTTTATGGTTTGTTAATAGCAATTCTCGCTATTAACAAACCATACGTTTGCCTCAATAAACTCCTAATTTGCTACGTATTAATAGTTAGTAAATTAGTTGTTAAGTTTAGGTATTGGGTAGGATTAGAGATGTAGAATATGGTCATGCAGAATATGTGCTTTCTAAATACTCACAAACTGCCAATGATAGGCATGATAATAAGCAACTGGTTAATAGTGAGAATTGGTCCCTATACTAAAGTGTTACCAAACTATCTATAGGTATGGGTGTGAACATAACTGCAAATAACATGAGCCTTAGTTCCAAACAAGGACCATAACTCTCCACTCACTTGGTTTTGAAGCCATTTTATCATCTAATTTGCTTATCAAGTTCAGGAGATCCTTCTGCAGATCTGAAACCAAAACAGAATGTGTGTTGAAACCTTGAGGTCAATTTACACCGACGCCGACAGCTGACCGAGTACAGTGCGTCACTTCTCAGACAACCAACAAACACTGATTCAACAGGTTAAATCATCGAAACCATGCGCTGCCACCAACCAACACCAACAGAAGCCGAAGGGGGAAACACACTGATTAGACAAAACCCGATGAACATGTTTGTCTGTGTCATGTCGGTGTGGTCTGAATTGGCCTTTACAATCAATTTTTTCCCATTAGCATAACTACTGTATGTATACCGCACTATATACTCACTGCTGATTTTATTTAAGTTGTCTGGATCTTCACTCTGTATCTTCCAGATTTCCTCCATCTGCGATATCACTTTAAGAACTGACAAGCAGAGACAAAAACATGCTTAGATGTGAGTCAAAAGACATAAAGATGTGTGGTAGATATTAATGCAAAGAGTCACACTTTTTTCAGAGCTAGCGTCACTTTTCTGAAGTTCCTCCTTTTTCAACGTCAGTTCTTTGAGTTTTTCATCCCGTATTCGCTTCAAATCTATTATAAATGTACAAAAAAGTAAATATTACATTTCCACATGAAAACTGGAAAAAACGGTTTTTGAAACGCAGTACAGAAAAATATACGTTAGAAATGGTTTCAATTGTTACCCTAAGTACCCGATTAATGCTGATTGTTTTTCAAACTGAATTATAAAAGTACAAAAAAACAGACATACCGTCATTAGATGAGGATGCTTTAATTTGCTTCATTATTTGGTCTATTTCGAAGCCTAGCAAAATAATCTGGAGAGCTGTGGAAAGAAAATGTTGCCATGTATGTTAAATTAAATGCATGTAAAAAAAATTGTTATAGTTTGTGTCTAAAATTTCACTCAACTCACCTGCCTTTGAGGTTTTATCTAATATATTATTTACTTGAATATCCAGTTCAGCTTCTGCATCTGGAAAAGACAACGTAAATAATGATTTCTTTTTTTTTTTTTTTTTTTTTTTTTTAGCATAATCTGCAAATAGCATTTAATAATCCCGTTTAAATTTCTCCTGTTGCTTTCATGAGAACAAAGCTTTCATATGGCTGCTTGCTGGGAGTCAAGAAGAGTAAAATGTCTCACTCATGTACAGATCCATCAGGTCTTTGCATTGTTCTGTCTGGACAAACAACTTTTTGCGTAAACCTGGGTGTTGAAGAAATTATAGATACATTAACAATACATGTTCCATTTGGGATAAAGACAAGGCTAATATTAACATTGCATATTGTGAATACTATGACAAATTGTGTTATTTTTCTCATTTGTAAGTTGAATTGGGCAATAGTATCTGCTAAATAAATTAATGCAGAAAAGTGTTTTTTCATCTGTATGGATTAAGCATCCATGAGCATCCGTATTACATTTGCTATAATTGTAAGTAATTACAAAACAATATATCAATCTTACTTTTGTTGTCAGCATCCAGATATAATGCCCTGTCCTGTTCCTTTCCAAGCTCTTTCTGGAGATCTAAGAGGGAATAACCCAAGATCACATAAACATCACAATTCTTAAAGCTGCTTATGAAAAAACCGAAATAAAAAAAGATAATAATAATAATTAAAAACCATTCAGATCTCACCATTTATCTTAAATTCGTCTGCTTTCATTTGTCCCTGTCCCGTAATTAGTGCCTCCATAAATTCAAACTGGAGTTTAAGAATTCTAGAAACTAAAAGTAGCAAAAGTATTATAAATTGTAATGATGATTTTTTTTCCAAAAACAGTGCCACTAGAAACAATAATTCACGAGAAATGAGAATCGGGTATGTTTAAATGAAAGAAACTTACTTATCTCATCTTTTCCCTTAAATTTGGCAAGTAAGTTGAATTGGGCAATAGTATCTGCTAAATAAATTAATGCAGAAAAGTGTTTTTTCATCTGTATGGATTAAGCATCCATGAGCATCCGTATTACATTTGCTATAATTGTAAGTAATTACAAAACAATATATCAATCTTACTTTTGTTGTCAGCATCCAGATATAATGCCCTGTCCTGTTCCTTTCCAAGCTCTTTCTGGAGATCTAAGAGGGAATAACCCAAGATCACATAAACATCACAATTCTTAAAGCTGCTTATGAAAAAACCGAAATAAAAAAAGATAATAATAATAATTAAAAACCATTCAGATCTCACCATTTATCTTAAATTCGTCTGCTTTCATTTGTCCCTGTCCCGTAATTAGTGCCTCCATAAATTCAAACTGGAGTTTAAGAATTCTAGAAACTAAAAGTAGCAAAAGTATTATAAATTGTAATGATGATTTTTTTTCCAAAAACAGTGCCACTAGAAACAATAATTCACGAGAAATGAGAATCGGGTATGTTTAAATGAAAGAAACTTACTTATCTCATCTTTTCCCTTAAATTTGGCAAGTTTGTCCATTATTTCTATTCTTTTCCCATCAAATTCATTTGTCTGTTCTAAAAGATACAAATTATTGTCAGGATGAAGTAGTGATTCCCACATCTAAATATAATATGCTAAATTATTCATAAATCATTTCTAGTCTGATTCCAGTACCATCAAGCTGAACAAATATTTGTTTAAGAGCTGATAATTTGCCGTTCAGCTCTAATATTTCTTTCTCCAGTGCTGCTATGAGTATATCTGTGAGCACAAAATGGAAAACAGAAAAAGGATATGCTGCAGTAATCAGGAACCTCTTATTTGTCACATAATGGATTATAGATTGTATAAATTTACTGTGGAGCTACAAAAAACAAAACAAAACTAGAAAACAAACCATACCAATTTTTTCTCTGTTTTCTCTCCTCACTTCTCGTTCCTCTTTCAGATCTGATAGAAGGCCATTTTTATACTCCAGTTTGCTTATAATTACTATCAAACATTCAAAAAGAGATGCAACAATCATACATTACTAAAAGTAAACTTGCTCTAATCATCTCAAAACTGCAACTTCATAACTTCCTGGCCTGATAAGGATTTTGTAAACATCAATAATGAACACTCACCATCCATCTGCGCTTGCGTCTTAAATTTACCAGAGATACGCGTCTTCAGTTCCATTGCTTTAATTTGCAATATAACAATCTGCAGCACTAAAAATAAAACAAATTGTATTCTCTCGTGGAAAACAATCAAACTGCTATGACAAATTTTCAAAACCTTTCAAAACAAATACTAAAATATGCTAAAAGTTTTGTGATCCATTGCTCTCATTCTCATTGAACTCACCCTGGTCTGCAATGCCACCTTTTTCCCCTGGTTGTTGGAGCTTGTCTTCCAGATATTTCTTTAATTCTGTAGATTAGATATACATATATAAGCACATGCATTTTAGTCAGTTTTGGGTTGAATTACTTATTTTAGGTAGGCCATTCACTGATGATGAGGCTGCCTGTAGATGATATAAATCAAAAGTGACCTGTTTTGGTCATACACACCATTAAGAGGTGTTGAGGTTGCCTTATCGCTTTTCAGTGTCTCTGTGCTTATCTTTGAAACTAGATGAAGAAAAATGAACAAACAATTACTTCAGTTTCCTTTGGTTAAGAATTGAGCAAGGACTCGAAATGCAGTGTCAGTGTGGTATTGCTCCATGCACAGGGGTGCATCTCTACCTGCCCGCTCGAAAATTTCTACACTTCCTGAGAATTCTGTCTTGATCCCTGCTAAGTCTCTCTCTGCATCCTTTCGACGCTTGTCCAGTCCTGTTGAATTTTAGATAAAAACTGTGTGAATATACATGGGATATTGAGATAATATTGAAGTTAATACTAAAAGTAATATTGTTGCAACACACTTTCAATCTTTGTGGCATCTCTCTCAGAGCTTATTATCGCGTCCAGCTCCTGTAGGTTAATGACTTTCTGGAGAATGTTTAAGACTGAATGGGTGGAACACAAGGGTAAAAAGTGTCAACCATTGTCTTTTTTGCTAATCAATTATAATATGTCACAGAATAAAATAACATGTTACAGCTATGTTCACCAGTATCATGATTTTCCACTTACCATCCTTGGCTGGACTGGTACTGACTTGTTTAACAAGACCATTCAGCTCGCTTTTAAGACCTGCAAACATGTCCACCAATATAAATATTTTTTATGAATATAAGTCCAGGATGGAACTGCATGGTTAATATATATATATATATATATATATATATATATATATATATATGTATGTGTGTGTCTTAAATGATTTTAGCAAATGGCTGCAATATAACAAAGAGTGAAAAATTTAAGGGGGTCTCAATACTTTCCGTACCCACTGTATATATATATATATATATATATATACTTTGAGATTTGTCTAGAATAAAGATGGGTTGACTCACCATCAATATTGTTCTTCGCTACTTTATAAGAATCCCTACATTTAATCTTCATCTCATCAAGATCTTTCCGGAGGCCTAAAGAAGTACAGATGATGATCATAATGCCTGAGATTTTTATTAAATAAAATATTCATAAGACTAACTCTTTCTAGTTAATTTGTACAGTGTTTTACTAGGATGTACACCCCAACCTATGGTAGAACTGGTTGAAGTTTAAAACTCATATTTTCATATCAGAATCTAATATCTTGTGTTTAATATTAATATGAATTAATATTAATATATGTGACCCTGGACCACAAAACCAGTCATAAGGGTCAATTTGAAATTGAGATTTATACATCATCTGAATGATGGATAAATAAGCTTTCCATTGATGTACGGTTTGTTAGGATAGGACAATATTTGAAAATCTGGAATCTGAGGGTGCAAAAAAAAATCAGAATTTTGAGAAAATCGCCTTTAAAGTTGCCTAAATTAAGTCCTTAGCAATGCATATTACTAACCAAAAATGAAGTTTTGATATATTTACGGTATAGGAAATTTACGAAGTATCTTCATGGAAAATTATCTTTACTGAATTTTGACCCATACAATGTATTGTTGGCTATTGCTACATACCTGTGCTACTTATGACTGGTTTTGTGGTCCAGGGTCACATATGATTAAAATGGTTCTGAATAAAATATAGTAAAGAAAAATATAATTCACATACCTGAACAGTCCTTAGTAGATTACAGAGAGATAATGAAAATGTATTTAAAAACAACATTAAGTACATTTAAAAGTGCATGCATGTAAAATGAAAATGATATGTGAAAAACACCCACAAAAAACAACAACATAAAGATTAAAAAACAGCCACACCTCTATAGCTCTTCTTTCTCTTGTGAAACCCCTATGTGCCTAAAATGTGTGGAAAAATTCACTTTAGACCTTGAGTTTTTGCACTGTGAAAGACATTAATTTAAATATAGAAATATCCAATTTTCTAATGATATAATTATTTAGCTTGATTTATCAAAGCTGCACAGTTTTGATAAGTTAAACTTATCATGTACACCATTCAAAATGTTTTTGCAATGAATTAATATTTATTTAAGATTTCTATTTCAAATGAATACTGTTCTTTCTATTCATCAGAGAGTCCTGAAAATAATAGATCAGTTTCCACAAAAAAATAGTAAGCAGCACAACTGTTTTCAACAGTCAATGATAATAATAAGAAATCAGTACATTATAACGATTTCTAAACGATTGTGTGACAATGGCTGCTGAAAATTCAGTGGTGCTGCCATCATAGGAATAAATTTATTTTAAAATGCATTAAAATAGAAAACAGTTATTTTAAAATGTGATAATATTTCACAATATTGTTTTACAGTATTTTTGATCACATAAATGCAGCCTTTGTGAGAATAATAAAAACATTTAATTGTAAGTTTAGTTGTATACTGATTCAAGTATAGACCCTATTTAAATTCATAGTATGACTACAAGTAGTCATATCTAAAAAAAATAAAATAAAATGTCGGAAACCACAGTGAAATGTACATGAAACCTACCATAATCGGAGCATCTTTTTCATCACTCCTAGCTAAGGCTGCATCCACAGGACCTAAATCACAATCAAAGTATCATACAACCATTCCTTCTCTTGTCAGAAAGAGGACAGACAGAGCCATCAAAGCAATGCTCTTACCACATTCAGCTTGTGTCAGCAGGTAAATTGACACAAAGAAAGAACAAATCTGAAGATTCTCTATCCACTTCATTACTGTGTGTGAATGTAATCTCACAGTAACACTGGAGCTCATGAGCTTGTGTGCTTTATATATGAATAGCACACCAGTCCGTTATTGCCCAACTCTCACTTTTACATGGTTATTTTACATCTCATGCCGGAAAACAATGATAGACTGACTTAGTGTAGATCTGACTAACTCCTTGATCCAAGACAGGACTTGACAAGAACGACCTAGTGCCAGAGAAAGTGTTTTGGACCAACTGAGGCAAATGTTTTTAGTTTTTTTTGCCATTTATTCATTTTTAATCTGCACTGTCATTACATTTTACATGTGTTGATCATGCACATGCATTTTTACTCCGCTGTTATAAATATGCCACAAAGAGACATTAATGTAGCTGGCTACAATATTGTCATAACTGTTTGTAAATTTAATGGTAAAGCGGCTTAATTTCTTGCTTCTGTTGCTAATTAAAAACGAATAAATTAAAAATATGAAGACCCCCTCCCCCCAGCATATGAAATGTATTAGCCACAAAGTTTGGGCATCAAAAAATATGCTGTCCAAAACTAATTTTCAGTACACTAACTATTTTTATCAGAACAAATTTCAGCTCATTGTGGTAGTACTGACAGTGACCTTCATTGCAAAAATAATTCACATTGCAAAAGAGGAAAATATGTGCATAAGACACGCCCAGCCTTGAGCTTGCTGATAACAGGGTGGTTTTGTAAATGTCAATGACACGGTCACTTTTATTTGTAATGCAAATTCATCAACAGTTAACTAAAAACTTGTTTCCAAAAATGGAAGAAAATGCAACGCCTGCTGATAACACTGATAATATTTTATTATTTTGAGTTCAAATACTACTCAAAATGTAAATTTCATATCAAATAGTTTAATTTATATTAAAATGTTTAATATTTTAGAACATTGGAACACTCACAATTTGGAATTATTAGGGTTGCAATAATTTTTTTTAAAAATGTCGTCGTTTTGATCATGCAAGTAACCGATGTTTTGAGTATCAGCTAGTGATGAAGATGTATTCAAAGGCTTTCTTGACAAAAAATATACATTTTATTTTTGAGGTGTGGCTATAAAAGGCTATTAATAAACAGCTTCTTCTAAGCTCATTAATTGATTGTTTGGTGTGTACTGTAACAGCAAGATATATGACAGTGAGGCCTCTGCTAGTACATTCGTTCAAATGATGCATGTCACGCTAAACATAGTTTACTGCTTAGTTTTTATTACTGAGATTAAACCTCTATCATTTTTTATTTAGGCTTCATCTGTGTGAGAGTGCATTAATTAGCACTAACCACTCTTTGGCAGCTTAATACCTTACTATGTGTAAGGTACAGCTGTCATAAAACCAGAGAAAAAGGCTGCATGGCTATGATAGTATGTGAGAGAGTCAGTGGTAATATCATTGCATTCCTATTGTTCAGTGTTAGAGGAGCTCAGCTTAGTCTGACAGTTTGCCTGCCCTGGACCAGGTTAGCTTTCCAGCATAAGTTGCCACAGTGACTGATTTTGTTAAATTTGTTTTATGGAACCAAATCATTTGACAGCGAGTCAGACTAACTGAAATAAGGCTGGCCTATTTGGTAAACTTGTTTTATGAAACA
>NW_015628690.1:788415-812936 GCF_001515625.1 Sinocyclocheilus rhinocerous | reverse complement strand
GATCAGGAAACAGTCCTCCATAAAATGTGCTGCACACATCTGAATATTTGGGTTGAACTGTTCTGGAACAGTGTTGTAAATACAACTTAACCACTGATTTCTAGTTGTGTCTTCTTTTGGAAGACCAAACAAAGTAGTTTCGCTTTCACAACGAAACACATGGCGGCTGGCGGATTAGACGAAGGAGCGGCCGGCGGACTTGCACACCAAGAGCTTGTAACACTTCAAAGAGAAAGGAAAAATTGAAATCGCATCATATGACCCCTTTAAAAACAAAGAAAGGGGGGTTACTGGGAGACTATGGGATGCTACAAACTATTAAAAATGGAAATGTAAGGGCCTTGGGTATTCATGTTTTCGGACATGTTTTTAATTGGTAACATGCAAGCAGTGGTGACTCTGCAGAGGCATCAAAGTAGATTTAGCCCACAGGTTATCTGGACTGATGGGTGGAAAGTAAATAATATGTCATTGTGGCCATGGTCCATTGGTGCCCAAGTGCTCATAAACCCAAGCTCTGCTGGGTATATGCAGTGACTGAATAATTCAGAGATTACCACCACTATATGTGCAGTGTTGTTGTAGGGCCATGTTGTCATTTTAATGCAATGAAATGACCATTGTCATCAGATATATATTGTGCAGGAGACTTTGGTTTTTGCTGTGTTCACATCCTGGTCCATTCACTGGGTATGAATATGCTACTTCTCTACTACACAGTATGCGAAAAGCAGTACGCCAGAAGGAGTAGTATGTCTAAAAACAGTCACTTTTAATGCTTGCGACGTTAGTTCTTTGTCAAAAGTACTCTCGGACACAGCTCCTTTCTATTTGTCTCTCAATAAAAATGGAAAAAGTACCTGGAAAGAAAACAATAAGAAATGGCTACTTGTAGGGAAAAGTAGAATCATATTGTGTGGCTATGGTTATTGGTTGAATAGTCTTTATAATAAACACTGCAGATCCTCAAACCAATTTAGTCCATTAAACAGTAGGCTACATAGTTGGCAGAACTGAGGAAGAGTTAACTTTACTTTGCTGTAACCAAAATGTTTAATCAAGGCCCTGGATTTCCTTCTCTGTGTAATTATAAGCTAAAGATGAACAAATGGAAAAAGGTCGGTATTACCGTACTTTTGTGTTTATGGGGTGGGTGATTTCATATGGTTTCATTAAGTTTTTATAAACACATTACAAAACGCATTGGCTTAATATTAGACGTATTACGGGAATAGGAGGATGGCCATAAACAGAACTGTCTTATCTGCAAGAAATAGGCTACAGTTCATTTCACCAAACTTTGCCTGTTGTTTCCTGATTCAAGTCCAGGCAAGATTTCCCGAGACAACAGTTCATCGGAGGTTTAACCGCAGCGTTTATCAGGTAGCCTGTGTTGCGTTTACATATAGCCTACATGAAGGTCGCAAGTAGGTTTTTCATTAAATATGGCTATATTGTTTATATGATAGCCTATCTTCTAACCATCTCATAAAACACATACGCAAGTGTCGAAGTCGAAGATTTCAAACGAGTGAGACAAGATATTCAAGTTTACGTTTCAATCTGCATGACGCTTTGGTAAATAACTGTGGTGATGCATCGCTGTTGTATAACTTTCATTCTGTGCCAATTAAATATAATTAGTTATAGGCTGTTTCTACCAACCTATTTTTATGCGGATTTTATTGCATAAAACGTTGGATGGACGCCGATGGGCATATCTACATTCTAAAAATGCGCATAAAAAGTATTTGCTCGGTTGAGTCGGATCGTTTTTTATCAAGATGCGGATGAACTTCGAAGGAAACATTTACAGAGTGAATTTCTAGGCAACAAAAAACTCACGTGCCTTTGCCTTAACCGTTGACTGATTCACCAATATCATGCATTTTTTAAAAAGTTTTAAAACAAAATAAAATGTGATAACCAAAAATAATTATAATTCTCAACTTGCGCACTGATTTGATTGGACAACTTTGGAATACATCACATCCGGTCTGCGTGTCGCATACGGTGTAGTCGCTCAAGTTCAAATATTTGAACGCATCCGAAGCTCAAATCGGATCCGAAAATTCCGCATTCGCAGATGGTCGGCACCACACGCAGCCCCTGTACGACTCTCCATTGGAAATGAATGACTTCCGGTCCAACGGCTGTCGTTTGTCGTGTGCAGTGGAAAGGCGGCTTAACAGCCCACTAGTCTCATCGCAAACCATCTCACAAGTTTAGTCATTCTGAAGTGCCTGAACCTTGATTTGGTGTAAGTGCCACACAGAGTTGTCTCACACAATTGCGTTACCAAACATCGATCAGGCGCCCGCCTCCGAAAGCAAGACAACATGACAGCGTTTGTTATTGTGTTTCGTCCGCATGCGCGCTCCGATGCGCAAGTCGTTTATGTAGGAAAAAAGAGCCTCACTTCCTGCAGCTTTCGTTTTTATTATTTCGCCAGTTTCCCAGGAAGTGTCCAACTTGTGCATGTTCTCTAGAACCCTTGGGATGGAAACGGAACTTTACTGACAAATGTTTTATGCAATATTTAAATATTCCGCATACATTACATTCACAACTTTGCATGGAAATATAGGTATTGTGAAGAAGGTAGAAATTGATATGTGACCACAGGGTGACAGGTTTTTATTTCTCACCGCTTCTTGGTTATTTCGGGACTCTCGGTGTCTACCATGGTGTGCCTCACACGTCCTGAAAAGTATATATATAGAGCTTCTGATAATGAAAACTGCCCAAACCATGCATGTCGTTAGCAGGGAGAAAGATGGTGACAATTCTAGGGGCCCACAGCCACAACCTGCACCAGGGCCCCTGCATACCCCAGCTATGGCCCTGGCCCAAACACATACATTTTATCCATGCAATCTTTTTATTTAATGTGGAAAACATCACAAAATCACATAAGTATGAAATGAACAAAGATCAAAGTCATAAATAATGACAAGTCTGATGCAACGTTTGCATTTTTTTATGGTTTATTGTGAAGAACCAATTACAAAATGATTCAGCGGGTTCTTTACTGCATTATACGTCATCACATGTCTCTGACTTCCTTGGTATATTACTAAAACGTTCCAATAATATGTTTTTTCATATATTGCTGTTTTTAACCAAAACAGCATATTGCAATACTGCAAGTGTATGTTAAGTGCCCCTTTTGGGACAGGGCTCGCATCTGGCCATTTTCAGTGAGTTGTTGACTCAAGAACCGCTTGGGTAGATTTTTAAACAAATCATTTAAACTGAGTGTAAGCCAATTCAATGATCTAATTCTAAAGATCGGACATTGTTATTACTGGCATCAATTTATGTTTGCGTGTGTTTGTCAGATGGCTCTATCAGGATGGATCTGTTTGGTGACTGGTGCTTCCAGAGGAATTGGAAGAGGTATTGCCCTACAGTTATCTGAGGCTGGCGCTACAGTGTACATCACTGGTCGACAGGAGAAAACTCTGAAGCAGACAGCAGCTGAGGTGTGGAAACTATCTCCTGATTGTATCAATAATAGCCCTCAACTTGGGGAAGGTGATATTGATTTCATGCTTCTTTTATTTTCATGATAACAGATGACAGAGAGAGGTGGCCGGTGTCTTCCAGTGGTCTGTGACTCATCTAAAGAGGATGAAATCAAGGAGCTGTTTGAACGTATTCAACGTGAGCAAAATGGCAGACTTGACTTATTGGTCAATAATGCCTATGCGGGTGTACAGGTCAGTCACAGCTAACTATGGAACAAATTTGCAGTTTTTCTGAATGTGAATTATTTTTGCTTTTGAAAGTTTCATAAAATAACTGTTTTACTATTGTTGTGTTTATGTCTGTGTGTTAGGCTATTTTTGACAACATGAACAAGAAGTTCTGGGAGGTGGATCCAGATGTTTGGGACACAATCAACAACACTGGACTCAGGTACAGTACAGTACAAATCTGGAGGTGACTCCAAATGAGTTCAATTTTTATGAAGAAAGATGTAAAAAATAAATGATTCTGAACAAATTTTAAAACTTTTTTGTCATTTATCAGACTACATTTATTTGATAAATGACAAAAAAACAGTAATATTGTATTTTTATTCATTTTGAGGAATACTGAATCTGTGTTTTTTTTGTGAGTGAGATGAATTAATGCATATTCATATTTATTTTAGAACTACAGTAACATCTGATTTCTCTCAGCATGGGGACAGGAGAGCTGTCAATCAATAAATTGAAAAAAAAAAGTAACTTGCGTTACTTATTTGAAAAAGTAACTCAGATATTCTCTTGTAAATTAAAAAGTAATGCGTTACGTTACTCATTACTTGATAAAAGTAATCTGATTACGTAACTTGCGTTACTTGTAATATATTACCCCCAACACTGGTTATTACTGGCATCAATTTATGTTTGCGTGTGTTTGTCAGATGGCTCTATCAGGATGGATCTGTTTGGTGACTGGTGCTTCCAGAGGAATTGGAAGAGGTATTGCCCTTCAGTTATCTGAGGCTGGCGCTACAGTGTACATCACTGGTCGACAGGAGAAAACTCTGAAGCAGACAGCAGCTGAGGTGTGGAAACTATCTCCTGATTGTATCAATAATAGCCCTCAACTTGGGGAAGGTGATATTGATTTCATGCTTCTTTTATTTTCATGATAACAGGTGACAGAGAGAGGTGGCCGGTGTCTTCCAGTGGTCTGTGACTCATCTAAAGAGGATGAAATCAAGGAGCTGTTTGAACGTGTTCAACGTGAGCAAAATGGCAGACTTGACTTATTGGTCAATAATGCCTATGCGGGTGTACAGGTCAGTCACAGCTAACTATGGAACAAATATGCAGTTTTTCTATATATTTACTATTGTTGTGTTTATGTCTGTGTGTTAGGCTATTATGAACAACTTGAACAAGAAGTTCTGGGAGGTGGATCCAGATATTTGGGACACAATCAACAACACTGGACTCAGGTACAGTACAGTACAAATCTGGAGGTGACTCCAAATGAGTTCAATTTTTATGAAGAAAGATGTAAAAAATAAATGATTCTGAACAAATTTTAAAACTTTTTTGTCATTTATCAGACTACATTTATTTGATAAATGACAAAAAAACAGTAATATTGTGAAATATTAGTTTCAAAATAACTTTCTGTTTTAATATATTTTAAAATATATACATGAATAAAAGTATTAATTTCTTTAAAAAATCTTTCTGACCCCAAATGTGACCCTGGACCACAAAACCAGTCATAAGGGTCAATTTTTCGAAATTGAGATTTATACATCATCTGAAAGCTGAATAAATAAGCTTTCCATTGGTGTATGGTTGTTATATTTGTTATACAATATTTAGCTGAGATACAACTATTTGAAAATCTGGAATCTGAGGGTGCAAAAAAATCTAAATACAGAGAAAATCGCCTTTAAAGTTGTAAAAAATCAAAAAGAAAAATCAATAATTTTGACCCATACAATGTATTTTTGGCTATTGCTACAAATATACCCAAGCGACTTAAGACTGGTTTTGTGGTCCAGGGTCACAAATATTTAAATCAGTTGCTTATGACAACTTAATTACCTAAACATCAGTACCACATACATTTTTGACTTATTACACAATGAATTAAGTGAATTAAATCAAATTATTTAATTGAAAAAAAATCTGTGATGAAAAGTTGGATAATTGAAAATATTTATAGCAATTAATTTTCTTTGGACTTTCGGAGCCTTTTCAGAGATCATGGTCACTGTTTTCACAGAGGTCACTATTTCTGCTCAGTGTATGCCGCACGGATGATGGTGGCGCAGGGCAAAGGCTTGATTGTGTTCATATCATCCATGGGTGGTCTGCGCTATCTCTTCAATGTATCGTATGGGGTCGGCAAAGCTGCAGTGAGTCCGTGCACACAGCATTACAGATTCTGTATCTGAAGTAATTTTCAGTGTAACATATTTGAAAGATGGTTAATTTCTATTCCTTTATTCATCTTCATTGTTCATTTATGCTTTAAACTTTCTTTTGGTTCTTCAGTGTGACAGAATGGCAGCGGACATGGCAGTAGAGCTGAAGAAGAAAGGTGTGGTTTCTGTAAGCCTCTGGCCATGGGCCGTTCAGACTGAGTTAATTAATCAGTATATATTTTGTGATGAGGCTCCTCCAGGATTTGATCCAAAAGTAAGCCATTTTTATTTGTCTCATCATCATTGCTTTGTAAGTTCATGAAGAATAGGTGTGATTATGAAATAAATACATTTAGCTAAATATCTGATTACAATCTATCTTTCTCAGTTCAAGGAAATGTTCAGGAAGGGTGAAACGACAGAGTTTAGTGGACGATGCATAGTTGAGCTGGCCAAAGGTTGGATTTTTTTAAAAGACTGAATGAGTAGTTAAAGGAATAGATCACCCAAAAATGGAAATTCTGTCATCATTTACGAGTTGTTCAAAACCTGTAAGAGTTTTTTCTTCTGTTGAACACAAAAGAAAATATTTTGAAGAACGCTGGTATCAAACAGTTGCTGGTATGATTATGGAAAAAAAAATACTGCGGAAGTCAATTGGTTACCAACATTCTTCAAGTACCTTCTTTTGTGTTTAACAGAAAAAGTGAGTACTGTAAATGATAACAAAACTTAATTTTTAAACTATTCATTTAAAGGGGAAAAGGTTTATGAATTATTCTGATTTGTCTGGAGGCCCTTGCTGATGTGTTACTTTCTGCTTCTTGGTGACAGATAAAAATCTGATGTCAATGACCGGGCAAGTGTTGATGACCTGTGACCTCGCTCGCCCCTATGGACTCAAGGATGTGGATGGTACGGTGACAGATGTTTATGTAGGAGTGATGGTGCTTCCTGTTATGATCAATGATACTTACATGTAGATGTTCCAAAATGAAATTCTACAGAGGGTTTTTTTATGTCCTACTTGTCGTTTCAGGTCGCAGTGTCATGGACTACACCTCTCTGAAGTTCCTCATGTCCCAGGTGCCCTATGTGTCCTGGCTGTCCGTATTCACTCCTTCATTCATCAGAGTGCCTCGTTCCATGCTGAGCCTGGGCAAATTCTAACACGCCTCGGTGCAAACACTGTGGCTATTTTTGGTAATCCTGTCATGTATGTTGATCATGTACATGCGTTTTTACTTCGTTGTTTTAAAGATGCCATCAAGATAAAGTCATTTAGCTGGCTGTAAAATTGTCATTAATTTCTTGCTACTGTTGCTAATTAAAAACTATTACATTAAAAATAAGAAGACACCCAGCATATACAGTATCTCACAGAAGTGAGTACACCCCTCACATTTTTGTAAATATTTTATTATATCTTTTCATGTGACAACACTGAAGAAATGACACTTTGCTACAATGTAAAGTAGTGAGTGTACAGCTTTTATAACAGTGGACGCTTTTTACAACATGCAAAGAAGTGAGAGCAATAACACCAAATTTAACACACCTGCTCCCCATTCACGCCTGAGACCTTGTAACACTAATGAGTCACATGACACCGGGGAGAGAAAATGGCTAATTGGGCCCAATTTGGACATTTTCACTTAGGGGTGTACTCACTTTTGTGGCCAGCGGTTTAGACATTAATGGCTGTGTGTTGAGTTATTTTGAGGGGACAGCAAATTTACACTGTTATACAAGCTGTACACTCACTACTTTACATTGTAGCAAAGTGTCATTTCTTCAGTGTTTTCACATGAAAAGATATAATAAAATATTTACAAAAATGTGAGGGGTGTATTCACTTCTGTGAGATACTGTATAAGCCACAATGTTTGGGTGTCAAAAATATCATAATTTTCAGTATATTTACTATTTGTATCAGGAAAAAAATGTCATCTCATTTCCATAATACTGACAGTGATCTTCACTGCAAAAATAATTCACATTGCACAAGAGGAAAATATGTGTATTTTCACACCCAGCCCTGAGCTCGTTGATAACTTGGTAGTTTTGAGTGTGGCAAATGTCAATGACATGGTCATTTTTATTTGCAATGCAAATTCCTGAACAGTTAACCAAACACGTTTCAAAAAATGGAAGAAAACATAGAACCTGCCTATAACACTGAAATCTGAAATATAAATAAATACTACTCAAAATGTCAAAATTTGACATTTATAATTAAACTTGTAATATTTTGGGACATCAGAGCATTCACAATTTGGTATTATTGGGGTTGCAAAAAACAAAACAGAACAAAAAAACACTGCCATTCATGCAAGTCACCATTGTTTTGAGTATCAGCTACTGAGGAAGATATATTCAAAGGCTTTCTCGACTTTAAAAGACTGAATATTTGGTGGTGTATACTGTAACAAGATATATAACAGTGAGGCCTCTGCCAGTCCATTTGCTCAAATGATGATGTTTGTCACTGAACAATTAACATTTCTCTGAATGTGGTTTGCCACTTAGTTTTTATTACTGAAATTAAACCTCTACCTTTTTATTAAAGCTTTATCTTTATTAGGGAAACACAGTGCATCGATTAGCTTAATATCTAACCATGTGAACTGTGCACCTTAAAAAGAGCAAGAATGTGTTACTGGGAGACTACTGTATATGTGATGCTACAAACTATTAAAACTGAAAGGACCAGTGGCCTTGCGTATGGTGGCATGTTGTGGACTTTGGTTTTTAATTCTCTAATAATGGTTTGATACAAGCAGTGGTGACTCTGCAAAGAGGCATCAAAGTAGATTTAGCACAGAGGTTATCTGGATCGATGAATGGCAAAGTACACAATGTATTATTGTGGCCAAGGTCCTTTGGTGACCAAGTGCCCCACAATCATAAAGCCATGCTCTGCTAGGTAAATGTAGTGACTAAACAATTCAGAGATTTCCACTATTGGGGGAGTGATGCTGTTGTAGGGCCATGTTGTCAATTTAATGCAATGAAATGACCATTGTTATTATCAGATATATTGCACTGTTCAGGAGACCTGGGTTTTTGCTGTGTTCACATCCTGGTCCCCCGCTGCATCTTCTCTACTACACAGTATGCCAGGGGTTCTCAACTCTGGCCCTCGAGGCCCACTTTCCTGCAGAATTTAGCTCCAACTCTAATCAAACATACCTGAACAAGCTAATCAAGGTCTTCAGGATTACTGTGTGAGTTTGATCGAGGTTTGTATTAAACTCTGCAGGAAAGTTGCAGAGAGCCCCTGCAGTATGCAAAAAGCAGTACGCCAGAAGAGTAGTATGTCTGAATACATAATATTTGAAAAGCAGTAGACGAAAAGTACTGTATGACTACTGTCACATTTAATGGTTGCGAAGTAGGCCTAAGTTCTTTGTCAAAAGTAGTACCTACTCTTGCTTTATGTTATTTCAGACACAGCTCTCCTCTCACTTTGCCTCTCAAAAATGTAATAAGTACCTGAAAAGAAAAATACCAATGAGAAATGCCTATACATATAGGGGAAAGTGGAATCATGTTGTGTGGCTATGGTTATTGCTTGAATAATCTGTATAAACACTGCAGGTCCTCACTCATGGGAACAGTTTAGTCTAATAAACAGCAACATAGTTGGCAGAAACCTAACCTTGATGTAAACCTAAATATTTTAACAAGGTAATGGATTTCCCGCTCTGTGTGATATGAAATGGGCTGCATTAGCATACTCATGTTCATTGGGTTGCAGATTTCATGTGTTTTAAATATGTTTTAAAAGCATCGTTTACATTCGCAAAACACATGGGCTTTATATTAGACGTATTACGGGAGTGGGAAGAAGGGCCATTAACATGACTGTCTTATCTGCACGTTATAAATTGGCCAGTTTATTTCACCACACTTTTCAAGTCTAGGCAAGAGTTCCTTAGAGACAATTACCATTCATCGGAGGGTTAACCGCGCCGTCGAACAGGTACGTGTTGCGTTATAGCCTAAATACAACATGTAAATATGACGGTCGCAAGTAGGTTTTTCATTGTAATATCATACGGCACGGCAGTAATATCTTCTATCCATCACATTAATCAAATACAAAACAAGTCGAATGTTTAACACGAGAGGCACAAGTTTTTCAAGTTTACGTTTCCATCTGCACGCTTAGGTAAATATAATTGTGATTATGTATATCACTTACTCCTGACCAATTAAATGTCGTTGTGAAGAAGGTTGCAATGGATAAATGTGACCACAGGGTGACAGGCAGGCTTTTTTTCCTCACTTGTTTGAGTGTTACTGACTAGGGAGTCATTTCCACGAATCGGTTCTTTAGGAACAGTTTTAAAGAACCGATTACAAAATGATTCTGTGGTTCTTTGCGCTGTTACGTAATCACGTCATCGCGTTTTTCATTGTTTTAAGAAAATGCTATCATATTAATAAATAAATTATATATATATATATATGTATGTGTGTGTGTGTATATATATATAACCATAGTAGCATACCCCATTTGGGACGGGACTCATATCTGGCCTGTTTTTTTTTTCAGTGAGCTGTTTACTTGAGAACCACTTTGGCCGATTTTAACCAAACCGTTTATACTGATTATGTGAACCAGTTCAATAAACTAATTCTAAAGATCGGACATTAAAAAAAAGTAACTTGCGTTACTTATTTGAAAAAGTAACTCAGATATTCTCTTGTAAATTAAAAAGTAATGCGTTACGTTACTCATTACTTGATAAAAGTAATCTGATTACGTAACTTGCGTTACTTGTAATATATTACCCCCAACACTAGTTATTACTGGCATCAATTTATGTTTGCGTGTGTTTGTCAGATGGCTCTATCAGGATGGATCTGTTTGGTGACTGGTGCTTCCAGAGGAATTGGAAGAGGTATTGCCCTACAGTTATCTGAGGCTGGCGCTACAGTGTACATCACTGGTCGACAGGAGAAAACTCTGAAGCAGACAGCAGCTGAGGTGTGGAAACTATCTCCTGATTGTATCAATAATAGCCCTCAACTTGGGGAAGGTGATATTGATTTCATGCTTCTTTTATTTTCATGATAACAGATGACAGAGAGAGGTGGCCGGTGTCTTCCAGTGGTCTGTGACTCATCTAAAGAGGATGAAATCAAGGAGCTGTTTGAACGTATTCAACGTGAGCAAAATGGCAGACTTGACTTATTGGTCAATAATGCCTATGCGGGTGTACAGGTCAGTCACAGCTAACTATGGAACAAATTTGCAGTTTTTCTGAATGTGAATTATTTTTGCTTTTGAAAGTTTCATAAAATAACTGTTTTACTATTGTTGTGTTTATGTCTGTGTGTTAGGCTATTTTTGACAACATGAACAAGAAGTTCTGGGAGGTGGATCCAGATGTTTGGGACACAATCAACAACACTGGACTCAGGTACAGTACAGTACAAATCTGGAGATGACTCCAAGTGACAAATATTATGCAGAGATGTACACATAAATAATTTTTAATGAATTTGAAGACTTGTCACATCTAAGAGACAGGTCATTTGGGGGTTGTTTTTAAAAACATCTCTTATGCTCACCAAGGCTGCATTTGTTTGAGAAAATAGAACAGTAATATTGTGAAATATGATTACAATTTTAAATAACATTTTGTGTTTTAATATATTTTAAAATGTATATATATGAATAAAAGTATTAATTTTTCTTAAACTTTAGTTCTTTTTTTTATTGTTTAAATATTTCAATTTCTTAAATCAAACTTTTGAATGGTAGTGCATGACAACTTGAGTACCTAACCACATGAAACTTACTTATTTGACCCTGTAAAAAAACTAATTTATTTAAATAGAGGTTATATGACTTAATGCAATTATTAAATTGAAAAATCTGTGATTAAAGGCTGGAAAAGTGAAAAATTCATAGCAATTAATTTTCTTTGGACTTTCGGAGCCATTTCAGAGATCATGGTCACTGTTTTCACAGAGGTCACTATTTCTGCTCAGTGTATGCCGCACGGATGATGGTGGCGCAGGGCAAAGGCTTGATTGTGTTCATATCATCCATGGGTGGTCTGCGCTATCTCTTCAATGTATCGTATGGGGTCGGCAAAGCTGCAGTGAGTCCGTGCACACAGCATTACAAATTCTGTATCTGAAGTCATTTTCAGTATATCATTTCAGTTGCACAGAATTCCACAATCATTCTTTCTGTTTGTAGACTATTCCTTCATTATTCTCAATGTATTTATTTATGCTCCAACTTTCATCCGGTTCTTTTCTTCAGTGTGACAGAATGGCAGCGGACATGGCAGTAGAGCTGAAGAAGAAAGGTGTGGTTTCTGTAAGCCTCTGGCCAGGGGCAGTTCAGACTGAGTTAATTAATCAGTATACATCTCATGATGAGGCTCCTCCAGGATTTGATCCAAAAGTAAGCCATTTTTATTTGTCAAAACCCTTAATCATAATTGCTTAAGTTCATGGAAAAAAATAAAACTTGTCTTCCTAAATATTTACAATCTATCTTTCTCAGTTCAAGGAAATATTTAATAAGGGTGAGACGACAGAGTTTAGTGGACGATGCATAGTTGAGCTGGCCAAAGGTTGGATTTTTTTTAAAGACTAAAGTTAACATGGTTATGAATTACAGTGAAAGTAATTGGTGAGAAATGAATTGTCTCGAGGCTTTAGATGACATATTTTCTGCTTCTTGGTGACAAACAGATAAAAGTCTAATGTCAATGACCGGGCAAGTGTTGATGACCTGTGACCTCGCTCGCCGCTATGGACTCAAGGATGTTGATGGTACAGTGGCAAATGTTTATGCAGAAGCAATAGTTTTCCAGTTACGATAAACTTAATTAGATGATTAGATTGAGATGTTACAAAATGAAATCCTCCTTGTTATTTCAGGTCGCAGTGTCATGGACTACACCTCTTTGAAGTTTGTCATTTCCCAGGTACCCTATGTGTCCTGGCTGTCCGTATTCACTCCTTCATTCATCAGAGTGCCTCGTTCCATGCTGAGCCTTGGCAGTGGAAAAATCTAATATGTCTCAGTGAAGAGACATTGTCTATTTTTTAAAATCTTTTTATATATAAAAAAAAATGTTTCTAAAATTACTGCAATGTCCATTTTTACAAATGAGTAAAGCACTGATTAAAATGACAGTAGCTGAGTCTGGAAGACAATTAATGCACAATGCACAATTCATGAGCAGAATTAGTATTGTCACAACTCTGTTTTCTAAAATGAAAAAATTTATAAAAATACTGGTATATTAACATACTGTTTTTAACTGGAAAGGGATTAATTAACCCTGTTATGGATGACTGTATACTTACCAAACGAGTTATTGCAATAAATACCAACATTTTACTACAGTCTTTTGTGTTGTATTATTGATAGATTGATATATCGCTCTTGAACCCTTCATTCCGATTGGTCAAACACCTGTGCAACATTGCATAATTTGTCCACTTTTCTGGGAAAAGAGTGGTTCTCATGTCTCTGCAAGTACACTAATTAAAGTATTTTAACTCAAATCAATATTTTTAATGTGCATTGTTAAATAGCCATGTAATAAGTTGGATAATGACTAGTCAGTCTGTCATTAGCACAAAACAAACACAGCTTGATTAGTTTTCCTGGACATTCTTTCTGCTCACATTAGAACGATTAATCTCAAATTAATAATTCACGTATATTAATTTATTTGGTGGGTAGCCATGTATTATGCGGGATAATATACAGTCAAAATAAACAATGACCGGGTGATCAGGACCCTTATGCAAAGTGAATGGCTCTTGTGTCAACCTTAAGGAGTTATTGTTTTTTTTTGTTTTTTACTAATTTGTAGATTAAATTAATTGCTTCTTCCTAAACACAAACATTCATAAAGTTACCTCTGACATGTCTGATCAAAGTATAATGATATGCATCCTTACCTGCAGACTCCTAAAACTTATCATGTGGCACAATTCACATGGTAATTACATCCCAGATGGGAAGTGCATTCACGGGGCCAAGTTTCAGCTGTGCTCCTCCTCCCATTACTCTCCTTCCCGGATTGGACCTGCATGGCCACGGCACCGTCATTGCATGAGAAAGAGGGGGCTGGTCCGAGAGTTTCCTGATCCTCTCTGTCTAGCCTCGGTCTGACCGGACAGGCTAAAAACACTTCGGGATTTCCAGAACAAAAACGACAACGGACAATACAAACCAGCTGGAGTGGCGTATCTACATACAGCCTTGACAGAATTTCAAGCGGTGAGTTGTTGTTTCACGCGAACTACTTTACAGCTTACGTTTGTAAAGTTTTTAAAGCAGAGCCGAGACGGAATTAAGGCTCTCGAAGCTTGTTGCGTCCTAAAAGCCACGCGAGGAGTCAGTCGATTTTGTCTTACGTCGCGTCGTGTTCACATTATTTGAAGCGTTTGTTTTGAACAAGGTTCAAACAGTAATGTATGGTTAAATGGGACAACGGGAGTTTGTTTATGTGCGTTACTGAAGTGTGAGCGGATCCTGCACCACAAAAGGGCTGCTGTACAAGAACTGTTATGGCATAAACCCTTGTATATTGTTGAAGCATTCGGTTTATGATGGCCCTTACACCTGCTTACTGATTGGTGGATGAACACATACTGTAGTGATCTCATCTCGCATCCTACGACTTGCATCAAAAGTTCCCCACATAAGCTGATTATAATAGAGGCCATGGACAAACATCGGCCACTGACGCAATTTACAACAAGTCTAACCAAGTTTATTTAGTCTAAACTGCATTGTATTTCTGTTTCACAGACTGTATATGAATTAATTACGTTAATGTTCAGATATATATATATATATATTCACAAGTTAATATATTTGTAAATTTGACACATGTACAAATAGTAACCCTGCTAAACAAAAGCTACTCTGACCTCAACTTAGTGGGACTTTATGCTTAGTCGAGTCATTCCAAGTCATCATCTGATAAATGAGGTCACAACAGGCAGTCGGGAATTTATCATGTCAAGTTCACCTCCAGCTTGTTTTGTAGATGACTTGCCTGCTCATTGCCTGTAGTGGTAAATTGCCTAATATTGGCAAAGCTTTTCCAAGCAGGATTGCCTAACACTGCTCACGTAGACTTGATAAAGTTTGTTTCTGTGGTTCACAGTTCAGCTTTGTTTTGGGCTCATTAAAGTCATAGGATGCCGCATGAAGCTAAAACTAAAACTGAAAAGGTATGTCGCTGATTTACAAATTGGTGACCATAAGTAAGGTGTTCTAGTCAGGACAAACAGAAAAATAAACTCAAGTCATGATTAGATTTCAAAGTAAAAATCTAAGCCTTTTAATTCTGAGCACAGACCAAGTTTGAGATGACCAACATGTGCTCTGTAGACTGTGCTGTGTTGGGTAGGCAAACTGCAAAACTGGCAAACAAACCAGGTTGACAAATTGCAACTTTTGTTACCTTTATTTAACCGAGACCGACTCTCTTACTATCTCTTGGCCATCTGTTGGAAGGTTAAACGAACTTCTATATGGTTCTCCGGGGTTAGGCAAATGGGGGAAGCGGACCATTACGTGCACTGGAACAGGGCAAGGGAGCTGTGAAGGGCAGGGCCCCCATCTCTCTTTTTCCCAAGTCCGCCATAGTGGGGGTTGGGTGTGCATTGGTGTAGAGTATACGACAGGCTTTAATAAAAGGCTAATGTGTGGAAGAGAATGGCAGGGGGAAGGGGGTGACATCTGTCCTTCTTTCAACTTTAGAGAGGAAAGTCAATGGATGGACTGTAGAGTTGACCGTAAAGTCCCAGTTGAATGACTTTCAGGGAGTTTGATGAACAGCTTTTCTCGAAAATCTCACAAGCAAGTCACTTTGCATCTCTGGATGTGCATCGATAATGTCAGATTTTCTGAAGTTATGTTTGCTGCATCTTGCAAATGATCTGAATGGATTCTACTGAAGATTTGACCCACCAAAGAATGACCGGAACCCCACCCATTAACCCCGTCCCCAAAGCACCATCCTAGCACCCACCAGCCAGCAACAGCCCACCACCCCTCAGCATTCCAACCTTTTCACCCCTCACAAATCCGGCTTACAAACAACAGACAGGATTTTAACTTTTACCAAAAATTACCTGTTTAAAAGGCAAAAAAATGCATTATGGGTATTGCACATGGTCTACTATGCTGTATTCATTTTCAGCTGACTCTGTTTCTTTGTTATTCTTACAGTCTGCGGCAATAGAGGTATGACATCTCTGATGGCGACGCACAGTGACCATGACTTGAAAGCTATCTCTCCGAGAGGGGTGGCAGCAAAAAGACAAGATGGAAGCCTCACCAGTCCACGGCAGCAAAAATCACCATACCACCACAATTCTGATGGAAAGGAACATGCGAGCCCCTCTAATCGTAGACCAAGAGAGAACAGTGCTGCAGTAAGCTTTAGCACTAATAATAACTCCGTAGTATGTCTTCCTTTGGTATCTGAAGGACTAAAGCTAGTGTGGACCCAGTCTGATCAAACACGTGAGCTGGATGGTATCCCTGAACTTGTTCAGGCCTTCAACATCTTCCCCTATCCAACATCTCAAGAGGTCAGCACCCTTGCCCGTGTCTGCGCTCTTCCCCTAGATAAAGTCAAAGTGTGGTTCATGGTGCAACGCATCAAGTATGGAATTAGCTGGGCCTCGGAGGACATTGAAGAGACGCGGCTCAAGCTGGCTAGACCAGTGCGAACAAGTGAAACTGAACACAAAGAGAGCAGTACAAAGAGGAAAAATGGAATTGAGGATTTAAAAGAAACAGAAGATCATGTAGAAGATCTAGCGCAAAGTCCACAAGTGCCTCGTAAAAGACATAAAATTGAAAGCACAGAACCAGCAAAGCTCTTTCCTGCTCCCTCACATTTCTGTTCATCTCTCCCACCTCCCCAGGATTCGTACTACTACCGACAGCCAGTAGAAATCCCAGAAACGCCTCAAGCAGCCACTCCACCTACTTCTACAGAGTCTCCTGTTGGATCTGAGCAGCCACGGCAGGGGCGCTACAAAAAGTCCAAAGCCCAGTTAGCTGCTTTGCGTAAGAGTTTTCTACAGGAGAATTGGCCTGATGAGACAGAGCTTCAGCGCCTACAAGAGGAGACAGGCCTAACTCGTAATGAGATTCGAAAATGGTTTAGTGACAGTCGTTACCAGCTGCGAAATGGTAGAGGGTTGTCAACATCCTTCTCCGCTACTCAAGGAGAACAAAATGAACCCAACTGCAGTCTATCATCTCAGTCTCAGGAGGTTCAGCCTCTTCCTCTCACTACTAAAAAGCAAACAACAGAGCATGCTGATGATGAAGGCAAGGAAAAGGTTCGCGTGAAAGGGTCACGAAAGAATCGGCCAAAGAATTCTCAGTTTTTCCAGCTTTTCCTGTCTAACACGCTTGAGGCATTTGAAGAAGGAGCATTAGTTGTGGATGAGGAGAAATGTTCAGAGGAAAGTGAGATTCAGATTAATGAAGCTGGAAGCGAACAGGAAAGTGAGGGACGTTGTTTGACACCTCCAGAGCCAGCTGCACCCACTTCCTCTTCTTCTCCATCAATCACCCCATCTAAAAAACGCTCAGGCAGGTCATTGAAATCTGCACGCTCTGCCAAAGCAAATGCTTTGAACCACTCCCTAAACTCCTCGGATAACACTTCACCTTCTTCAGTATTAACAGTGGCTGGACGACTAAGGAAAACAAAGGAGCAACTGGCTGTCCTGAAGGAATACTTCCAGCGCTGCCCATGGCCAAAGAGTGATGTATACACACAGATAGTGGAACTAACATCTTTGCCTCGTGCTGACATTATCCAGTGGTTTGGGGACACACGTTATGCTGTAAAAAATGGCAATGTACGCTGGGTGCATGCTGACGTACGTGACCAAGTGCTTGCTGAGATAGCATTGTTACAAAGTGGAGGGGCTGCTGCCGATGCCACTGGAACCCCAGGAAGTGAAGGCAATAGGAAACGTAAGTCACAAGGGAACAGCACACCAAAAATGCAGAAGTCTGCAACAGATTCTGTAGACCTCAGTCCGTTGAAGCAGTATTATCGACAGACCGGACCACTCCAAGAGAAAGACCTTGACAATCTCTGCCGGAAGACAAAAATGAGTTATCAACAGGTCCGAGACTGGTTTGCATCTAAAGGCGGTACAACACTGGACACAGAGATCACTGTTATTGATTGATTAATATAAGAATGAAAACGGTTTGTGCTCACGTCTGTTAATCTGCTGTGAAACCCCTTTGAAGGCACAGTATAAAATCACTTCATGCAGTGCCCTCTATTTAAAAAAAAAAACAAAAAACAAAAAACAATAGCAATGTGAAGTTTTTTTTGTTTTTTTTTTACACCCTACATGATTTGTTAATTTGTTAAACGACAGGCAGTATTGAAATGTAAAATGTATTTTTTGGTCTTTAACAAATACTAAGTAATGTTCCTGTGGTGCTCTGGGAGTCATCTGTCCACTGGCTGTTCCTCCAGTTTCCTATGTTTGTGTTGTTGGTATTTTTGTTAGTAATCCTTTAGAGCCTTTAATTGCAGCTTCTTAGAACTGATATGATATTAAAACTGTTTAGATTTCCCGAAACCTTGGTTTGGTTATCTATTAGGTACTGTAGTTTCTTTTTTTTTGACCAGTAACTTTAGCAATGCGAGGGTATGTTTTTGTAAATTTTTAGTTTAACTCCAATTATCTTTAACATTCTGCACTTAAGAGGTTTATGGATCCATCAATGCTACTTCATTGTGTATAAACATTTCCTTTGAATACATCCCTACTCCACTGCAGTGAAACGACAACAAAAGCCATGGTTTTTGTAAAATCTTGTGCCTTATTGTCTGTAAATTTGTGTTTCAGGGAGGCGAAACATTGTATTGAAATAAAACATGACTGATTATGTTTAACTCACTGTTGCATTCTGTTCAGTTAACCTCTTGACATCAATCATGTCAAAGATGTCTCATGGTGTATTTACAAAAAAATGGTAAATACCATTGGTACCATATTTGCATTAGGAAAATATGGCATGAATTGTAAATCCTTCACATAATTTAAAGTAGACCTATATTTAGCATTAACATACGTTTTAAATTAATCAGTATTTCACTTATCAACAAAGATGCACAAGTGTTGGTTATGTGTGCTGACAGTTCATGGCTGCATTTCCCAAAAGCATAGTAAGCCCAAGTAAATCGTAGAACCATTATCACCAATGGTAGCTAGTACGATCTACTTGGCTCAAGATGCTTTTGAGGAACACAGCCCAGATCTTTTGGTATGCTTAACAAAAAATTACGTCTGTTTTGTGATCAAATTCCACCTATAAAAAGGGAACATTAATTAACATGAACTGCTGTTAATTAAAATTATACGATAAATTGATGCTGAAGAGTTCAAGACATTCCTCTTTCCCATTCCTTGCGTAATGTAGCTGTTTCACGTTTTCTGTTATAATAAACTGGAAAAAAATGCAATTTGTTTGACTGATTTATTTCTAACATCATTTTTTGTTGTAACTGAGCCCAGCTTACAAAAATGTTGATATGTTGAAATATTTTTGATTATCACATTTAATGGTTTTCTCTTTCAATTGCAAATTCAATTACATTTCCATTGGAAAATGAAAGAGGGTTACATTTTGTATGTGTAATTTCAATTCTAACAATAATCTCATTCAAAAAATGAGCAAAATACTTGTGATACCGAGACCAACGTAAATGAAAAATATTTATGGCCCATACAGCCTTTATTTGTGCCATCTTTAATCAGTAAACTAAAAATTGCATTTTTCAAATAAATTAATGTCAATATAATTGTATCTACTGATATGAAGGATGGATGAAGTAGATCACTCCTTTTAGGTGATGTGAATGCATTAGTGATGAAGTGGCTTTCTAATGACATGAATTAGCTACAAATGATTATTGGTTATGGCCTTGGGGACTGGAGTGTAGGCCTAGCCAGAAGCTGGAACTGAAGGGAAGATGGACAGTGCAAATGCTTAATGTGAAAACTTTCAATTTAGGGCATTAAAAATGTTTAGTCTTGGTAAATGCATAAAACGTTACCTTGTGGGAGTGTTAACTGAGCTGGGTGTCCCTTTAAGATAAAAAGAGAACATAAGCATACAATGAGTCTAAACAGTAGTGTGTCTACCTTGACATTATCGTTACTTTATGAACTCAAATGATATCTGAGAGATATGATTGACAATGTCAGTATTACATCACTTACTGAAACCATGTTCATGTACTGAACTCACGCTTGACATAGAGATGGATGACCCTGGGGGTGTCTAGGACAGATTAGACGTAAAACAGTCACATGACAATTTCTTATTTCCATATGACTTGATAACTGACTATATTACAGTTTTTCTCGATTGCTAACACAATTCATGAAAAAATTCACAATTTTCTCACAACTATAAACACAATCTCAAAACTATACACCAACTTGTGCAAACTTCAAACTTCCAGGTCAAAATCAAATAGTTTAGTCAAAAACATGTTCTCTTTTGTCAGACTCAAACTTTGGCCTCAGATGATACACATCGTCCACAGACCTGTTTGCTCTGTTGTAGGCAAACTGAGGATCCAGCAAGGGTCCAGTGATGTCCTTCAGGTGGGCCAGCACCAGTTTTTCAAAAGACTTCATGACCACAGATGTTAGAGCCACAGGCATGTCAGTCCATGCAGAAGAACATGGTCAACTATAGTGCTTTGCCATGGTTAAACCTGTGCAAAATGATGGCGTTTTTGTGTAGAGTTTTGCAGAAAACACTGAGCAAATTGGAAACAGGTGATATGTGTTAAAAGTTTTGAGAAACGTATGAATGGTTTGGAAAACTGGGCCAAATGAATCAGTTATAGTGTGTTAGCAATCGAGAAAAACTGTAAACTGAACACACCTTATACTAGAATATAGTAGAGCACACTCACTGTCATGCCGAGTCTGGAATGTCTAAACCTCTCCAAAGTGTCACCCGAACTTGCACAACAACCAGAATTGAATAGTATTATTTGGGGGAAAGCAAATCTACTATATAAAAATAATTGACATGATAGAATGCAAGCTACCTGACAGCTCTAGAGCGAGGTGTGACTTTGGAAATGCAATGGGAAATACAATGTGATGAGAACAATATATACAGTGTTTCAGTCTAGGAGCTGAAGTTTCTGTCTCAAGCTACGAAACTTGCTACCTGGTGATGTGACAGCTACAGGAAGAATCATCCTTGGAGTTCCTCTGTATATGGAAAGAATATATTTTAAATGTATTATATTATATTACATTACATTATGACCCACATCTATGCACATAAAGACAATTATCTGTATTTACCCATTAATTGAAAACCTCCCAGGAGATGTCTGTGTGGAGAAAAGAAAAATTATAACATCCAAAGAGAACGGAAGTTAGAAGGGAAGCATGAGACATGCAATAAGAAACTCTCACCCTCCTCTGAGAAAGCGGCTTCTTTAGTTCTTCATTCTCTTGTTTCAGCTCAGACACTTGCCTTAAATAAAACACAAATAACTAAATAGTCCCATTTTTAAAGTGCCACTGAATATATATTAGATATATGCCACAAATTACCACCTGTAGCACTGATCACGGACTTCTTTCACCTTTCGTTCCAGTTCCACAGACCTGTTTCTTAAGAATGCAATGACTCGCTCCTTCTGCCTTTTCTGAACAATAGCGATCTGAAACAAATGCATCTCCTTAAGTTATAAATAGCAGAATTGTGTTAGCTTAGGGTTTGATGTCACTTTGACATAGGGCTGGACGATATGGCCAAAATTGATATCACGATATATTTCTTAATTTCGGTCGATACGATATAATTCCGATATCGATATGAACACTATTTATCTGAAATAGAAATCTTTTGTAACATTATAAATGTTGGACTGCGGTAAAATAAGTCGTTTATACTATGACAAAAAATGTACTATTACGAATGGCGGTTATCTGAATAATTTACCTGCAATTGTAACGTGGTAAATGGTCTCTCAACTTGGCCTCGAATGAGCGCAGGCGTCACTGAACTAATTCACCAGTCGATGGCGCCATAAACCGTTAGAGCATTCCTGAAGGAAGCATTTTGGCGCCATTAAGACTAAGAACACTGCTAATCACATGGAAACATTTTTGGCTTCAGAAAGGGCACATCTTGTCTACACACATACCCCTTGTTGGTAATGAGTGGGTAAACATGAGAATCTGGAGCCAATTCTGGTGTTGTGGAAGCCAAACATTCATCCAGCAGCAGTATTAATGGCTGATGGTTCTGCTGGGCGACTGAGGCAGCAATTGGGATCATTGAGCCTAGTGAGAAGGTTGTGGTAGTGGCCACACCACTGAAGTCATCTACAAAGAGAAAGCTGTAAGACCATTACATATTCAAGTCATCAAGAACGTCTCATTACAAAGTGCATACATACCCTTCATGAGAGCCATACGAAATGCCAGATCTCCCTGGCCATGTGTATGAAACAGCAGAGGATCGTACAAAGGAGGAGCCCAGTCTTCTTCCCTGAAAGAAAGGCAGCAGTTTTGATCTGCATTAATCATAAAAGGTATTCAAGCAGCAATATGCCATTAAAAGAGGGTCTTCAGATTCATTTTAATAAACAAAGATGTCACCTTTCATATGCACAGGCTACAGGGTAATAAATTGGTGTTGCTTTTGACAATGTGGGAGAAGTGATCTCAGTCTCAAATATAATCTCATTGGTTGTCACCTATGGAGGGAAAAATAGAGAATAAATTACTTTAATACTTTTCTATACTTCATTGCCATTTGAATGCATTAAAATATAAACATGACCTTTTGTAATAGAGCACTGCTGAATCCAACATGAACAAGCGGTGTTACTTTTCACAGCAGATAAACAGATCTCAGTAATTTCTAGCCATGTCTTATTACATGTACAAATAACTCCAACAACCCAAAGTTTTAAGACTTGAATATGGCACAAAGAATTCCCTTTTAAGAACTGTTAAGTACACTTTGCGCCTCATAGGAAAGAGTTACTAACTAATAGCTCAGTGGCTCATACTTCCAAACACGAATAAATCAGATGACAAATCGGTTACCATTTACTAACAAGGAATTACAGTGAAATTCTTCACCGAACTCACCAGCCTCCTAATATTACAGGTCAAAAATTCAGCATAGAACACTGCCTCGGACCCTTGAGGATTTACTGAAAGTTGGGTTGGAGGACAGTCACCTAAGCGGAGGAGGGATGGATCCACTTGAGAGTTTACATTAATCCATCGTACAGAGACAGAGTTTTTGCCGCAGTCCACAGTGACTGCTGAAGTGAAGTGAATTTGACAGGCTTAGAATCAGTGTGTAAAAAATTCAGCAATATAGTGCACAATGCAAATGCTACAGGCTTGGTGTTAAAATACACTCTCTGGCATAAGCCTCACGTTACCTGCTTGGGCCACTAAGAACACAGCTAAAGCTAAAACCACAAACAACAAAAAGGAAGGCATTCTGACAATATGCTGTAGAATACTTCAAGGAAATACTTATGCACTTTGACTGATAGCTAACCTGATTAAAGGATTCACATCTGAAATGCATTTTTCAAATGAGCTTAATGAGCATCAGCTGCTAATGGTCCAACTCTGATCACATAAACCCCCGGTTTCACAGACAAGGCTTAAGTCTAGTCCTAGACTAAAATGTAAATCTGAGCTGTTTCAACTGAAAGAAACTTGCACTGACTGATCTTAAAACATGTCAGTGCCTTTGTTTTGTCTTAAAATGCACACCAGTAATGCATTTTTCTAAGGCATGTTTATAAAAAAATTACTTAAATGTCCTAATTGAACTATTTGCTAATCCTGGCTTAGGCTAAGCCCTGTCTATGAAACCGGGCCAAAATGTGACAAATATTTGAAGTATAGTGTTCAAGAAGAGAGTAGTGCAACATTATGTTTTATTATGTGGCATAATACACATGTAAACTGGAAGTATTGGATACAGGTTTAGTTTTATACTGCTAGATTGTGAATCTATTTGAATACCAGGCATAGGATTTTCGCAACATGCAAATTTAATTAGAATCAACCATAATTACATTATGACAGTTCTGGCAACATTTACAAAAAGAACTCTTTAACACTATTACTTCCTAAAGTAATCACTCCCATGCGGCATTACATGTGCAGCATTAAAAATGTACTGTTTTTATGAGCGTAGGGTCAGTGAATACCTGCATTTTCATTTCACACCTGAGCTGAGATTTTTATTTATATAAATCATATTAACCAGATTTCCAAGTTTCTGAAGGAATTTTAATGTACTCTTAGTTTTCCACAATGCATTCTATAACCTGCTCCCTTAGTTAGGAGTAATCAGTTTAATTATATATCTGAAGGAAATATTGAGCCACTTTATGTGCCATCCATAAACAGAACAGAGTTGACACTTCTTATTTTAGAGGAAGCGATCACAGCAAGAAAGCTTCAAATAATAGACTCAAAGGATATTTCATAGACCTTTAATGAATAACATGTATAAAAGTAATATATATATATAATAATATATATATATATATATATA
>NW_015628690.1:780759-788243 GCF_001515625.1 Sinocyclocheilus rhinocerous | reverse complement strand
TATATATATATCAGATGACTTCTTAGAGCCACTCCTAATCACTCTCAGGAATCATCTGAATTCCGATCAGGAATTCAGCACCTAAGAAAAAAAGTTATTCCAACACAATGGTGATTTATTACAAGAATATCAGCGTACACTCCTCTGACCTGTCAGTCATCCATTGCATCACTAGACAGACACTCAGCCTACCAATGAGGAAAAACAAACCACAATATGCATAACATAATACTATATTAATAAGACATATAGACTATAATAAGACAATATTAAACAATTCTAAGAACATAATTACAAAAGAGAAAGGATGGCACGGAGTAACATCACGGTGAAACTTCTGTAAATGTCAAAGGTCCCAACACTGACTTTAGTACCAGTCCTTGAGGTGCTGTAATCCAGACACATTGCATGTTAACATACCCATATTCCAGTCTTTGCCATAATTAACATCAGTTTTTTGGCATTATACACTTTTGATTTACCAGAATCGGTGTCCCTCTTTCCACAGCCTTGACATGCTGAATCACAGCACTGACAAAGAGAACTTTGGAATGGGTCGTCTAAAAACTCCCACCTTTTATGAAAGCAGCATTATATGATATTTTCCAGTAAACCATATCAACTTAGATTAAATAACTAAGTACAAATCATGTTTACGCTTACTCTCCTGTGGCTTTATTATAATTGCAGTCCTTCTTTGTTTCATTGAGGTTGTCAGGGTCCCATGCAATTAATTTGCAATGGATGAAGACCTGCGGAAAAAATAACAGGCAGCAACAAATTCAGATGTTTAACAACTTGCCGTTTCCCTCTGAAGGCGCTCCCTCACCTTTTGTCCCAAAGCGAATCTGAAAGCTTGAAGGTGAAGAATAATCGAGGAGGAGTGATACCTTGGCAAAAACTTGGAAAAGCTCTTCTTACCATCCACGAGACACCTATGATGGATTCACATTAAGTCAATTATAGACACATGGCCACTAAATTGAATGAAATAATGTGCTGACTAATGGATATTTCAAATAATCATAAATGTACACCCTTTGTTGGTGATGAGTGGGTATGTAAGAGTATCTGGGTAGATTTCGAATGTTGTGGAGGCTACACATTCCTCCAGAAGCAGCAGCAGAGGCTGATGGGCTTGCTGGTTAACACCAGCCCAAATAGGAACAAAAGATCCCAGTGGAAAGACATTGGATTCTGCAGGGCCACTGAAATTATCTGGAGGGATTATGATATGCAAGTTATTGTTATAATAAGACCAAGAGAAACAGTAGATTTTCCTGCTTACAATTGAGAATTGCCATGTGAAAGACCAGTTCTCCATGACCTTGAATAAAACCAGCAGAAGAGCTCTAGAAAGCAAGAGTCCAACCCTTCGGCCTGATAACATAATTGAAATTATTGTACATCATTATTGGGAATGATTTGGGGTTGAGAGTCCTGGTAAAGACTTGAGTACCTAGTTGTGTTTACCTGTCATACACACATCTAACCGGATAGCTGAAAGAAGGAGGGTGGGGCTTTGGCAATGGCCTGTAGTTTAGCTTGTTCTCATACACCAAGTATTTCCATGTTGCCTAATTGGAAGGAAAAAAAAATCGTAAAAAAAAAATAGATGTTCCTGCTTACAATTGAGAATTGCCATGTGAAAGACCAGTTCTCCATGACCTTGAATAAAACCAGCAGAAGAGCTCTAGAAAGCAAGAGTCCAACCCTTCGGCCTGATAACATAATTGAAATTATTGTACATGATCTGGGGTTGAGAGTCCTGGTAAAGACTTGAGTACCTAGTTGTGTTTACCTGTCATACACACATCTAACCGGATAGCTGAAAGAAGGAGGGTGGGGCTTTGGCAATGGCCTGTAGTTTAGCTTGTTCTCATACACCAAGTATTTCCATGTTGCCTAATTGGAAGGAAAAAAAAATCGTAAAAAAAAAAAAAAATCACCATAATTTCAGGATTCAGCGATTAGTGAAATCAAACTTACCATTCGTCTGAAGCCACAATCATCAAGTCCATAGTAAAAGTCTGCAACTGCTCCTTCATTTGACAGATTTGAGAAGTGTGAAGCCAAGCAGCTACCCAGGAAAAGACGAGCAGGATTTCCAGTCATCGATTTGTCCACTTTCCACTTAACATGAAAGGAAAGCTCCCCACATGTAATTTGGACATCTATAGAAAAAAGGAGAGAGGGAGTACTCATGTGTGCCTGAAAGTTGAAGAAAATGGAATAACTCCTCAAAAAGCCAATCCAAACCCAACTATCTCTGTTTAGAAGCTGGTTTCAAAGCAGATAATTAGCAACAAACTAACTATATACTTGCCAACTGAGGTTGGTTAACCAGCTGACTTCAGGAGGAAAAAGACACAACTTACCCCTGTCTGTATAACTGGCTAATAGATATATATATACATATCTATGGTTTAAGACGGTTCATTTGCATTAGGTTTTAACAGCTAGTGTTAAATATATGATCTAGTTTCTGTTTAATGTGTATGAGATAAAATAGAGCCATCAATATGTTGATTAAAGTTAAGGTAAGTGATTTTTGTCGCTGCCGCTATGAGTTTATATAATCTGTTTTAACCTGGTTTATTTTGTCCAGTATTAACATGTTCAAACTGTTGGTGTTTGATTTGGGTAGATTTTTAATAGAAGATTAATCGACTTGTCAAAGTGAAGAACAATTCAAGTTTATTTATAATGTCTTGTATTAGTAGTTGAGTGATTGAGATGTATCATAAACAACTATTTTTGTGTCGTGGTTCAGACACTCACGGGCAAAGAAATAGAAATTGACATCGAGCCTACAGACAAGGTATGCTTGTTGTGCTAAAATTGTGGATCGTATTTCTTTATCTTTGGAAGTATTTGGAAATTAATGTTCTTCTCTTTTTCCAACAAGGTGGAGAGAATCAAAGAAAGGGTGGAAGAAAAGGAGGGGATCCCTCCACAACAGCAAAGACTCATTTATAGCGGAAAACAAATGTAAAGATCCCCATTAAAACGTCAGTTTGAATTCAACTACATAGGGCAAAAACCAATCTCTCCTGTCTTTCTTTATTTCAGGAATGATGAGAAGACTGCTGCTGACTACAAGATCCAGGGAGGATCTGTCCTGCATTTAGTTCTTGCTCTCCGAGGAGGGCAAAACCTGCACTGGCCCTGCAGTCACCCAGTGTCTTTCCTCTAATCTATTCTATTAAGACTGGAAATAGCAGAAATCGGTGTTATCATGTACGTCAAAACAGCAGGATTGCCAAGAGGCTCTGGTGTTTAAAGCCAAAAGTGGACATTTGGCTTTGCATAAATCAGTCTAAATCATGTTAGCGTGATCACAGCTGCTTGGGATTGACAGTTTACAACTGAAATGTTAGTTCATGTTGAAGTTTGTTTTTGCCCTTTCATTCTGCAGTATATGACGGTATAAAATTGTGCACTTAAAAACACATTTACTTAAGTTTTAAAATGTAACTGCTCCCTTATAAGGGCTCATTAAGAAAAGTAGTTTGCATTATCTTTAAAAAAAAAAAAAATTTCAACTCATTCTCCTCATCCAGATCTTGACAGTGTTATTTTAGTATTGTACTTTTTAAATGATTTTTTTAAATATATATTAATAGTTACTTTGCTGTATGTCTGTCATTTGTGTGTGTGCTTTTTTAACATGTCTACAGTTTTTATTCATAGCATATTCATCAAGTTCAACAAAAGAAATTAAGAAATGTTGCTACGGCAACTGGTTCAAATAAATAAGTTAAATTTTTTTTTTAATATTTTATTTCAGTTAAAGTTATGTATGTCGAGGGACAAACGTGTTTTTAGTATAATAACCATAATAACCCTGGCTCTTGAACATACAATAAGGAATGTTGTATCCTAAAAGAGATGCTGACTAAACCATCATCTTCCTAAAATTCATTTCTTGAACGCAGTGCATTATACCGTATATATGATTTATTGTATTTTGTTTGGATGAAAGAAGAATAAACAATGGGTATCTGTGGTTTCACACACACACACACACACACACAATGAAGTTGAGAATTATGAATCGGACATTGTAAATATGTGAGATGGTAAGGTCACATTCACTGTCAATATAATGATACAATGGTGCTCTAGGAATATCCTGAGACTGAGAGGAAAAGATAAACCAACAAAAATGATGACGAGAAAGGCTTTGATAACAGTAAGGCAATTGGAGCTCAACTGACCTCACAGCTCATGTTGTTCGTTCCCAGAAAGTCTGAATAATCAGTTAAGGAGGTACACATGAAGGATATCACTAATTCAAGTTCAACTTACTTCGTGACAGTGCACAAAGGATCTTATCCAATGATAGTGTACATTAGTGTGACTGTCTTAATCTTGTGCAGTAATGACAGCACATGAAACCACACTTTGTTCCAGACAATTCAAACCAAGATAACACTTCATAAAAACCTGTTGTATCAAATCTGTGCTGGGACAGCATTTAGTCCATAATAGAGAGGTTGACAGACAGCTGCCTATTTCCATCGATCTCCATCTTTATAGGAAAGACAGTCATGGAGATTCTGGACGTGTGTAGGTCTGTCACAAAGGGCTGATTGATGGCTGACAGGCTGTGCTAGGAAAGGAGTCAATTAGTACTGTGTCCTGATGCATTGCACCCTGATTTGAGTAAGACACACGGATCCGCATCTTAAGGGGTATAAAAGTATAGTCAAGCTTGTGCATAAATAGTGCTGATAAGTTTAGTAAGAAAGACAGCTGCACAAATCTAAAGCAGGGTAGACTTGCCTTGTTAGGGTTGTTAAGTAAAACAGTCTGCGTGACTTGACCAAGGCCATGTGCTGGAATCACATTACCACTCGGAGCCTTCATTTGCAGCTGAACACTCTAAACAGGGATATATTATTGTTTTTAAGAGATGGCAGCATCTAAATGCTTCTGAATTATATAATTTCTTTCTCAAGTTAAATGTGTAAATAGATTTTTTAAAATGTATTTATTTTGTGAGAAATTAAAATAGAAATAGTAAGGCCTGCTTTACACAAAACATTAAGCATTTTTACAGGGTGTTTGTATGTTAAAGGCAATTTAAAGCAAATTAAAAATAATTCATAATCAAATAAAAGACCAATTCTTCAAAATAAGGATAATAAAAATCATCTTAAGTCATAAAAATAGTGAGTTTTTAACAGAAAAAAAAAATCTTCAAAGCTATAATGCAATCAACTGAATGTAACTGGATAATAACAGGTACTTCATTTTAATACATGCCATAAATGATAAAATTAAAGGTATTTAAAACGCATTTATTGTGACATTTAATGTACATGTGGTGGAGAACCAAATAGTAATTAATCTACACTGAACGGAACCAAAACTCTTCAGTACAGAATATAAACTACTTAAATCATTTGGATTCAGAGTGCAGCATGAAGCAAAAAAATAAATAAAAATATTCGTAAATGGTGTGAATGCTGTAACCTGTTAATATGGCTGCTGAAATGAATATCTGCTGCTTGTGTGTGCAAAAACAGAGCTAAGTTTAAAAATGGAGCAGGTACAGACCTTTGGTACTGCTGCTTGAAGAGTGAAGTTGGTGATGTCATTCTGAGTAGAGTTAGAGGCAATAAGAGAGACTGTGACCTCGGTTTCTGTTTGTTTGTCACATTGGATCTTCAGGCTCAATCCGTTCTTCTCGTAGACTGACACAGTGGGAACTACATGCACATAAACACAGCAATGTTTCTGCATTTCTGCTAAATAGTTTTGTGGAAACCATGATACACTTTTTTCGAGAATTCTTTGATGGGTTCAAACAAACAGCATTCATTTGAAATAGAAATGTTTTGTACCACTGTAAATGTCTGCTTTAGTGTCACTTTTATCAATTTAATGCATTCTTGCTGTTTTTTTAATCTTTATGATTCCAAACATGTACATCTTTCAGGACAAATAGGTCAAATGGAGCTGGAGGAATGGTGAGTTCTTCAATTTCTTCAGTGTTGTCACATGAAAAGATATAATAAAATATTTACAAAAATGTGAGGGGTGTACTCACTTCTGTGAGATACTGTATGTTCTCACCTGGTGTTGGCTCCAGTCCTCCCAGCAGGTCGAGAAGATCTGCGCTAGAGGTAGTTGTTGGAGTGCTGGTTGGGGCAGGGCTGGGCTGAAGAGGTGTGTCTGTCCCACCCAAGAGATCCAAAAGGTCACACACCTAACAGAAGTGTAAATCCAAAAAAAGGTTTAACTATTGCTTAGCAGTTCTACTGTATGTCTAAATACAATATCCTGTAATAATTACCTGGCTTGCTGGTTCTGAGAGCAAACCTGCTTCAACTGGTTTGGGTTTGGATGTGTCAGGCTCTTTAATCTCTCCTGGTGTGTCTCCATTAGTGTGGCCAGGTAAGTTCTTGTCCATCACAGGCATTCTCTCCAATACCGCAGCTCTGAGAGGAAGACAATGAAGAGCAGCACCATTCATGCATGATGTTTTTTAATAAACAATAATACGTTATGAAAACACACAGCGGTACCTCATGTGGTCATATTTCTTGAAGAGTGCATTATATTCAACCGCTCTCTGCTGTAGTTCCAGGTCAATGCAGCTGCCGTAAATACTGACAATACTTCTGATTCGGCTGATTGAGAGAAAAACAAAGATGAAAAAGATGTAAGACCAAACAGACTACAGAATCTACACACAAATAACAAAGTACAATAACTTATGTTTGTGTGAGTGATTTTTTCCTAGGTATGTACGTATTCAATAACGTAACCGTTTTCAGCCCATATAAAAACTTTTTTTTTTTAGCTATACACCAGGGCTGCATTTATTTGATCAAAAATACAGTCACAATATTATTATGACTTAAAATAAATGTTTTCTATTTTAATATATTTTAAAATCTTATTTATTCTTGTAACAGCAAAGCAACATTTTCAGATTCTTCAATGAATAGTAAATTCAAAAGAATAGCATCTATTTGAAAAAAAAATTTTTTGAAAAAAAAAAAAACACTAATACGTGAACAACACCATTAAATATAGCACTAGTTTTTAGCATTTTATTTTTAATATATTAAAGGTGGGGTAAGCGATTTTTCAAAAACGCTTTAGAAAACTGATTTGGGCCGAATAGCAAAACAAACTTGTAGCCAATCAGCAGTAAGGGGCATGTCTCATGATGTGGAGGAGAGAGCGTTCAGTGCACAGGACGGACATTAGCCGAGCTGAGCGACAGAAAGATAGAGATGGCGGATAAAAAACAAAAGAGGAAAACGTCTGCAGAACAAAGGCAAGAAGTAGGACCCGTGTAAATATCGGATCAGTTTTCCAGAGCTGGAGAGAACTCAAGGAGCGGAAGGCCTGCGATCGGACGCCGAGGTTGCTTTGTTTCTTCTCGATAGGTGAGTAACACCGTGTCTGCGCCGCAACAAGTCTGCCTACACTGGACGCGATCAAACGACCGTTGAAAACCATTT
>NW_015628690.1:770283-780387 GCF_001515625.1 Sinocyclocheilus rhinocerous | reverse complement strand
GTTTTGCTTTGTTTCACAGAACTAATCGTTGCCTGGGTTGCGTACGTATGTGTGGGGCGGAGCTATCAAAATAGGGGCGAGACCCTTTTGGGGTAGGGGCGTGTTTGTTTTGGTGATATCAAATGTCAACATTGGCTACCAGAAATCGCTTACCCCACCTTTAAGACAAAAAATACAGTAAAACTTTTAAAGAATTATCGGCCAGAATGATAATATCAGTGCATCCATCATTTTTAAAATTCCCATTACGTCTCATATTAAATTCATAGTGCATTCTTGCCAGTGTTTCACAAAAGCGACACAAGCAATGTTCTCACTCGACATTGTCTGTGATACGAGTGCTCAGCTTCATGGTAGCAGTGAGTGCGAAGCCTCTGGTTGCCGGCGATGACATGTGAGACTGCAGAACTGTTTCCAAGGCATCCAGGACGTCATCCTCAGTAACCTAGCGACAGAAAAGGCCCACAACTCAATTTAGTTGCCCCTTACAAAGCAAATACTGTGGTGGTACAGGAGTGGCATCAGATATTAGTACCATAGTAATTTCATACTATAGTCTAAGAAGTGCAAAACTACATATTTTTAAATCTGACTGGTTAATTTCAAGGATAAATTATTATAATTAAGTTTGTGAGACAAAACTTCTCAGATGGGGTTTATCTTGCTGACAAACTAATAGTTACTATTACATTTTACATGCAGAAGTAAAACATGCAACTCTCAGCCCTACCACAATAACTAGCATATTCATGTACATTGGTATTTATTTACATGATATTCAACATACTCCAAAATGAGAACAACTTGGCACTACTATGGTCATTTTGGATAATTTTCCGTAAGTGACTAACAACACTAAATATATCAAATTATCTGCCAGATTCATACTGATTCTATACTGACACTGATTGGTGCTCCACAAATGCTTTCTATTAACTTTTCTATATAATCTTCATTTCCGTTTACCTGCATTGGCTCAATCTCCTCACACTCGCCCTTCAGCAGCAGGTCTCCATATTCTCCTATACACCAGCACGCAACTTGGACCAAGGACTGCTATGAAGATAAACGGTCTATTACACACAAACACTTACAAAGGGCACATATAAATCAAAATGCTTGAAAAAAAGACACTTTTCAAACGGGACATATTCTTGCATTCAAAATAGTGAAATTCAACATCCTAAAAATGCTGTATTCATGGCCCAGATATGCTCAATGGTCAAAACGCATGGCACATTCACGTTTCAAGATTCAAGATGCATCTTGTGTAAAAGGCCACTTACAAAAATTACGTTTTGATATATTTACCGTAGGAAATTTACAAAATATCTTCATGGAACATGATCTTTACTCAGTAATATCCTAATGATTTTTGGCATAAAAGAAAAATCTTGAAAAAGAAAAATTTTGACCCATACAATATTTTTTTGGCTATTGCTAAAAATATACCCAAGCGACTTAAGACTGGTTTTGTGGTCCAGGGTCACATAGTTTAAAGACTTACAAGCAAAGAAACATTTCCTTACCTGTGCAATATCTTTTACAAGTGCTCTATAGAGTTTGTGAACAGTGTAACAGTGGAGCTCAGATGCAGTAGTGATGAGTTGGATGAGGTTGGGCACAGTCTCATCTCTTACATCGCCCCCTGCCTGAGAGAGGTGTACATCACTTAAATTTAAATGACTGATTCTCTCATGCTGTTCAAACTCATTTTTATAGAGCCCTGAACATGACTCCCACAACTTATTAATTCGTTCCCTTGTTTTAATTAAATCGTGGACACATTGTACTAATTTGTTCCCTTGTTTTGGTAAATCATGTTGTATTAATTAGTTTCTCTTGAATTAGTAAAATGTGGCCATAATTTAATAAAACAAGGGAACGAATTAATAAGTCATGAGAACAAATTTTTAATTCGTGCCCACGATTGAAAGGAGGAGAAAATATTCTTAATTTGTGGAAACTATTTCCTAATTTGTGGCTATGACAAATATATTTTCGTCTGCATTGTCATGTGCAGGGACATTTTCTGAGAAACATGAAAGTGAGTTTCAGGAGATTTTACCAAACAATATTATGGCTTTAGAAGACATTAAATAATGCACACCAATCATATGTACCACTTTTATAATGCTTTTTTGCATCTTGGCATTTAAAAATTACCATTTACTTTCATTGTACGGAAATGATAGTTAACATTGTGCCTAAGATGTCCAATCGTGTGTCACAGAAGAAATAAAATAATACAGCGTTGAAATGAATGACTAAATTATTATGGCATTTTTGGATGAACTATAACTAAACACTCTGGTGTTTACAGACTGAACGTCATTGTTTATTTGTGAATGGGTTAACTTTTGTCGTATTTTAGGAGTTATGTAACTGGTTTGGTTGTGTAGCAGTGGCTATTTACCGTGGTGAGTACATGCAGGATGGTATCAATGTGCCAGCGCTTAGAAGGGGAATACCTGACCAAGACACAAAGACAAGTGCTATTCATTGCCTGTGACTTGCCACATATACAAAAATAAACAAGTTAACACATAAGCTAAACGTTACAACGTAGCAAAGACTGAGCTCATAAATTTTAATTAGCTTACACTGACACTGCTAGTTAATCAAATAATGGAAATGTGCATTAAACGTAGGCATGCCTTACAGAAACCAACTCACTGGACATTGTCCTATACGAGAGCAAACGTTTGAGAGGTGCTTGCTCAGATGTGAGTGTTCAATAGGACAGAAACACTGAAAAATGAACAGGGCTGAGCCACAGCCATGCAGACATATAATGAATGAAACTAACAGGTAGATATGAAGTACAAAAGACTGATGATACCTTTCAGCAGCGTTGAAGATGCCAGAAGCGGTTTGAGATCGAAGCTCTGGGGGACAGAATGAAAGAAAAATGAGGAGCTCTTTCATCATTGAGCGAATGTTCACGGCAGACACAAGGGCAAGAGACAGTTCCAGTGCACGACTGCAAAAGAAAAAGAGCAGAATGGATAACTGTAATTACACGACCATTTGTACGTCTGTAATTTCTATGCATCTTCACTTTTTAGGACTTACAGTACCGTTTCACTGAGGTGTCTTGATCTTTCAGACAGTCCACAATGGTGCCTCTGTGCCGCTGCACTGCGTTGTGGTCCGTCTGTACAATCTTCTGGAGAGATGTCATTGAAATGTAGCTGTAATGGATGAGAGGACACAGAAAATGAGAGCGTACTGTAGTGAGGGTTGTGAAAATGAATTTACAATTTATATTTCCTGCTCTAAATTTACATTATACTTACATTACATCAGAAATATAAAAAACATGTATTCTTTTGTCTAAAGCAACTGCAGTCCACATATGTGACCCTGGACCACAAAACCAGTCATAAGGGTCAAATTTATGGTAGGAAATTTACAAAATATCTTCATGGAACATGATCTTTACTTAATATACTAATGATTTTTGGCATAAAAGAAAAATCAATAATTTTGACCCATACAATGTATTTTTGGCTATTGCTACAAATATACCCCAGCGACTTAAGACTGGTTTTGTGGTCCAGGGTCACATATGTCTATGTGAACTACTGACACCCAAATTTGATTTTAATAATTTCATAAAAATTCTGAAATAGATCTGCACTTATTCCAAAAGGACACCGACTAAAATTGAAGATGCACTACTGTTCATCTTCAATGAACAATTTGCTGTCAATGAGAGTTTTTAATGTTTTTGAAAGAAATCTATTACCACACCAAATAATTCATGCATTCATTTGATCAAAAATAAATAAAAACAGTCCTATTGTGAAATATAATTACAATTTCAAACAATTATTTTCTGTTTCAAAATGCAGTTTATATTTCTGTGAATGCAAAGCTCAATTTTCAGCAGACATTTCTCCAGTCTTCAGTATCACATGACACATTATAGAAATAATTTATCAATGTTGAAAACAGTCACGCTGCTTAATCTTTATGTGGAAACTTTGAAACATTTTTTCAGGATTTGCTGACAAATAGAACTTTCAAAAGAACTTGAATATAATAATAAAACTTGAAACTTTACTGTCTACAAATGTTTTTACTCTAAATTTTGATCAATTTAATCCATCTTTGTTGAAAAGTAATTTCTTTAAAAAATAAATAAATAAAAATCTTGGCTAACCTTTTGCCTCTGCATAACATGTATAACCCATTCTGATAAGCCAACTCAAATATGACAAGAAAGTACAATCGGTTCACAGCAGTAATGAACCAAAATATGTATGTGGTGTTAAATGATCAAATAAAATGGTTAGATCTACTTTAATTAAGATTTAACATTTTAATTCTTTTAAATATTAAAGCATTAAAATAACGTAGAAACTTACCGAATATTCCTGTCATTATTAAGTAGAAATCTCCCCAGAATATTTACAGCTAGCACCTTAAAAGACATAAATTAGATGCATTTAAAGACCCAAAATAAACTACAGAAACGCCAGTCCATGCTCCCATTTAAATCAAACCCCACTCAACATAAAATTGAATATTAAATTGTCTATGAAATTGTGACCAACCCTAAGCCCGCTCTCTGAGTTGATGTCCATGATAGTTAGGACTGTTTCATATAGCACAGCACTGCCTGCAGTCTTACTGCTGTCTGTATTTGTAGCCACCTGTGCATCAGAATCACCAAGATCAAGCATTATAAACTCTGCTTTAAATATACATAACTACCTTACACAGGGTGTGTTTGTTCTGCTGTACCTGTGCCAACAAGTCATTCATGGCATCACTAGCCGTGTCATTATTGTGACCCAGGATTCTTAGCAATCTAAGAATGCGAACCTGAGGGATAGAACGAGACCAATAAAATCATAATATTCATAGAGTTTACTATAAAATGTAGAAATTATGTTGTAGCCTAATAAAGAGTGATATTGAGTTTGACTGTAGCCAACAGACCTGTAGAAAAGGGTCGCTGATTCCAGCTACATTGTGCTCAGGAGAATAACTGGATGTCACAAGACCTTTCATAATCTGAACCAGCTCAGGAACAGCCTAATAAAATGGGAAGAAAATAGTCTGTATATCGGAGTAGTTAAAGTAAAGGTTTTAGAGAAATTTCACTTGAATTACCTTGCGGAACTGATCAAGAGTGTCAGGATTACGCTTACACAATTCAGTGATAAGAACTACAGCCCCATGCAAAACCCCTGTGGAAACAGTCAGGCAATTATTTAAAAAGCATATTAAATAAACCTCGCATAGTACAAACTTTTTATGTTTATGATTCGGTTGCAAAAAGAAACACTAACCATGGTTCTTCTCAGAGAGCAGAGTCCTTGCTGAAGGAGTAAAGAGCTCTGCAAGCTCTGGGACCTTTTTTATTATGTGAACGGCACACAGCGTGGCCTAAAGCATTAATCATTATCAACAGCACACAGATACAAAAACATGATTTAGCAGGATTGTGCTAGTTTGGGTGCTGACCTGACATGACTTAAACTGTAAGTTTATTGACATAAAATGTCACGAACTGACCTTTTTCTTGATATAAGAATTAGAGGCCCTGAGGAGCCGTTCGATCTCTGGTGCCAGGTCTCGACACATCTCAGCTGAACCCATGCAGGCCAGAGTGCATAGAGCCAGAGACTGAACATACTGACTGCTGTGGGAAAGGTCACTACGACAGAGATAAAACGGCCAGTCAGAATAATGATTCAAAATTGAATTAAATTAAATACAAGCACATAAAAAACAAGCAAATAAACAAAAGAAAATGTGTATATATAACATAAAAGCAAATATATTGAAAGGAATTGTTCACATTTGCTGGAATCTTACTCACACTTAGGGCATCAAGATATAGATGAGTTTGTTTCTTCATCGGAACAGATTTAGAGAAATTTTGCATTACATTACTTTCTCACCAATGGATCCTCTGCAGTGAATAGGTGCCGTCAGAATGAGAGAGAAAGCGATTCTAAGTTACAAACGTCATAATAATGGATTTTTTTATTGCAAACACAAAGCTTTTTGCTTCACAAGACATTATTGATGCACTGGAGTGGACTGGATTACTTGTGGATTATTGTGATGCTTTTATCAGCTGTTTGAACTCTCATTCTGACGGCATCCATTCACTGCAGAGGATCCACTGGAGAGCAAGTGATGTAATGATAAATTTCTTCAAATCGGTTTTAAAGGGGTCATATGACGTTGCTAAAAAAGAACATTATTTTGTGTATTTGGTGTAATAAAATGTGTTTATGCGGTTTAAGGTTAAAAAAACACATTATTTTACACATACTGTACATTATTGTTTCTCCTCGGGGGCCTTTCTGAAACGCGTCGATTTTTACAAAGCTCATTGTTCTGAAAAGCGAGGTGTGCTGTGATTGGCCAGCTATCTAGTGCATTGTGATTGGCTGAATTCCTCAAGCGTGTAACAGAAATGTTACACCCCTTTCCATACTATGATGCCGTGTCCCGGCGCAACGAGACAAAACCAATAAAACCCATTATAAACGAGGCATTTGTTGCATCCAGTGGGGACATAATTATGGATTATAATGACTTAGGGGCCGTTCACATGTCGTGCCTAAAACGCGTGGAAAACGCTAGGCGCGCCGCTTTCTGCTTTTTTCCAAAGCACTCTACACTGCCCAAAACTTGCGTTTGAATCATCAGTGGCAAATCCTTTAAATATGAAAACGTACTTACAGGCTTTGAGTTAGCATTATTTGTCAGCATCATAGAATGTATAGGGTCAGCATGCGCGCCAAAAGGGAAACGGGAACTGAATTCAAAAGGAAAACTTGAAATCGCATCATATGACCCCTTTAATGAAGAAACAAACTCATCTATATCTTGGATGGGCTGAGGGTGAGCAAATTTTCATTTTTGGGCAAGCTATTCTTTTAAATAAAAAATATTAATAAATTTAAAAAAGCGTTCTGCTTAAAAATATGTAAAGTATTTACTTCTTGATTGAGTTGGTAATCAGTAAACTAGCATCCTGCTTCTCATCTAGGAGCATCATGGCTCCCAGGTAACCAATCCGCTTCTCGCTGTACCTGGGGCTGGCAATCAGACGTACACACTCCATCTGTGGGAGACAATACTGAAGTTATCACCATATAAAGATATATAACAGGTGCAAAAATGAACAAAAACATAATGTAAAGTACAGAGGGAGAAGGATGCACAGACAAGACATAAATGAGGTGGCATGATGTGATGTATCCATAATCAAAGATGTAAAACCATCAGTGCAATTACACACACATGTGGACAGTCACCTGGCCGAAGTGTGCAGGGTAGCCCAGCATGTGCACGTAGAGTAGCTTTGCCAGGCTGTGTGAACGCTCCCCATTGTCACCCTGGCGAAACTGCGCTCGGATATCTGCACACTCTCTTTGGATGATGCCCCTCTCCTCACCTTGTGTCCGGGCACTTCGGATGACCCGGATCATTTCCTGTAAGCGCACTGAGGGAGTCATGACTGTTTCTGTAATCAGAGAGATTGAGAGAGGCATTTCATAGAAATTGAAAGAGGAACCAGCACTAACCAAGGACTGGCAGTTTCTTGGTACTTTATTCAATTGCACATCTGTACATAAACTTGATTTCAATGATTTTTTTTTATATTAATTGCAACTCTGTGGAAGGTCTTATCTGGTTTCACTTTAAATAAACAAAGAACTATTTGTAACTAAAAATAGGTTAAAGTTTTTTTTTTTTTTTTTAAAGACGTAAGAGTAATACTGTCATTACTCCAGTCTTCAATGTCATATGATTCTTCAGAAATCATTCTAATATGCTGAATTCATGCTCAAGAAACATTTCTTATTATTATCAATGTTGAAAACAATTGTGCTGCCAAATATTTTTGTAGAAATCGTAATACATTTTTTATTTTATGAATACAAAGTATAAAAAAGAACAAATTTTTTTTTGTAACATTATGTCTTTAATGCCACTTTTGATCAATTAGACACATCCTTACTGGCTAAAAGATTTAATTTGAATAATTTTTTAATGTATATATGGCACATCTTTTGGAGCATGACAGCCTGTGGTCATTATATACTCACATTGAATGAACAACAACAGTGTTGTGTTCAAGAAATCAGTAATTTTTGTCTGCACTTTTACTTACTGTTCTAAGTGCCTAGTTTACAGATAATTTGGGCCTGTCACTTTACTTCCCCTTTGGCGCAGGTGAGGAACATACACCTGCTGCTTCACTTCAGATCTTCCCATGCTGACTACATTCATGCCCGCATGCGCACCGCGGCCTTCAGTCTCTGTGACGTTCGTTCCTATCAAAACGCATTCCACATCTCATTATCGTTTTGACATCTAATACAGCCATCTTCATATATTATTTACAGCGCAGTCCATGTGTTCATGTATCGACACTTTCCTCGATCCACCATTTTCAAACACAAACGCTGTGTGCGCAGCAAAATCGCATGCAGTATAATGCTGATAAAACGCCAACAGTCAAGTGATAACGACAGGAAAGACATGAAACATCTGAAAACTGCGATAAATTAGCGCTGCTCGTTGCTCTCGTCGTTTGCAAAAGATGTAAACATTTCTTGCTTTGTGGTACACTGCATCTGTTTGTGATTAAATTTAGTATTATGATACTTTTTGATGGCAACATTCAAGTTTGTACAGGTCCCGAGTGTTGTCAACCTGTGTTTCTGTGCGCTGACGTTCCAGCATCTGATCCAGGCTCATCACTTTACCTTTGGCAGCGCAGTAATCTCAAACGCCGAAGCCTGCCGGCTGCTCAGTACCTAATTCATCCGCTCTCTCTTCTCTTCTGTTTAACCTTACGATGTAACCGTTGGTAACCAGGCGAGGTCTTTTACTGTACGAGTAACTTTAAGCTGTAACTAACATTTACAAATGTGTCCATAAGCCTCATAGTACAGCGCAACTTCCGTCATCCGGGTGTGCCATTCATTCTCGTCCAGCTGCTCTGGAACTGGAAAAATACTTGAGTGCAGTGTGTATTTAAAGGACCCATACAGTATTTACTGATTTTTCATATATTTTTAAGGTAAATTATACAATGAATGTTACTAAGTATGGCAAGCCGCCTGAACATTTATTCCATAAAATAACTATATATCATTATGTTATTGCTATTTAGTAAATAATTAAATCGTGTCTATAGTCCTACTTTCTTTTCAATGCCATTAACTAGAATTCGAACCTATCTATCTATCTATCTATCTATCTATCTATCTATCTATAGTCACTGAATACTGTGGGCATTTTTTGGGTCATTTCTGGCTTAAATTTTACTGGTAGCCCACAATACCATTTAATTTTGTAATCAGTAACGTTTTTAGTCTTTTGCTCATCAAGGCTCCGTTTTTCTTTTAATAAAAAATGCAATAAAAATAATATTGTGAATGTTCATTTAAAGGGGTCATATGATGTTGCTAAAAAGAACATTTATTTGGTGTATTTGGTGTAATGAAATGTGTTTATGCTGTTTAAAGTAAAAAAAACACATTATTTTCCACAAACTGTACATTATTGTTTCTCCTCTATGCCCCGCCTTTCTGAAACACGTTGCGTTGTGATTGGCCGAATACCTCAAGTGTGTGACCGAAATGTTACCATATTGTGATGCCCTGTCAGGCCAGAGCGACCAGACAAAAACATTAAAACTCATTATAAACATTTGTTGCATCCAGTGGGGACATAATTACGGATTATAATGACTTATACTGTCTTTTTACGCGTTGCATCGCGCCGTGTAAACATAAAACCATGTCTGCATTTGTGATCAGAGAAATTACAAACAACAAGCGCTACTCTACACTGCTCAAAACTCACGTTAGAATCATCAGTGGCAAATCCTTTAGTTTAAATGAAAACGTACTTACAGTCTGTGAGTCAGAACAGCCGGCATTGTAGTCTACTCTACCAGGATCAGGAAACAGTCCTCCATAAAATGAGCTGGACACATCTGAATATTTGGGTTGAACTGTTCTGGAACAGTGTTGTAAATACAACTTAACCACTGATTTCTAGTCGTGTCCTCTTTTGGAAGGCCAAACAAAGTAATTTCGCTTTCACAACGAAACA
>NW_015628690.1:750765-770081 GCF_001515625.1 Sinocyclocheilus rhinocerous | reverse complement strand
TGATCTTCAGAAATCATTCTAATATGCTGATTTATTATTAGAATTATCAACAGTTGTGCAGCCAAATATTTTTAAGTTACGCCTTCTTTCTTTGCGTGAACGTTTGGGCGGCGTTATGCAAATCTTCTCACATCGTGACGTAGACATGTGGGGTGTGTTAGAACGAGCCGTTTTAGGTAGGCGTGGTTGACTCTTAACTTTTATAAAGAATATCTCTTTGGATTTGAGACTTTAGTCTTTGCAACTTTACAGATCTTCTTTATGCACCAAGAGCTTGTAACACTCCAAAGAGAAAGGAAAAATTGAAATCGCATCATATGACCCCTTTAAAATAACTCTTTTCTATGTCATGCTGATTTGGTGCTCACGTAAGCTATTCCTTACTATTTCTTACAATTTTTTGTGAAAACCATAATTGTTTTTTTAAGGATTTCAACAGCATTTATTTGAAATAGAAATCTAAATTTGACAAGATCCTTGCATAATAAAAGTAGGCTATTAACTTACTTTAAAAATATAAGATAAAATTAAATAAAAATCGTACTAAGGTAAGGTAGTATAACTATTCATTAGGTTCTAGCAACTGGCACAAATTAGATCTTATCATAAATAGGTTTGGTAAACTGGAATTGGATATTTTAGGAAGTGAAATCTGAAGCACCGACCAACTTAGAATTAAAAAAGAAATGTCCCTGCCAATAGAGTAATAGTTACTTGTCAATGAGATAGTGGCTACTAGAAAAGAAAAAGTACTAAGAAGTAAAAAGTAGTAAGAAAAATTGTTTAATGAACCACTAGTGAAACTATAGGGGACTGTATGTTTTTAAAAACTGTATGTTTTTTTATTTTAAATAAGAACTTTTAAAATGAAAATAAAGGAATAAATATAGGCTACAAATGTCATAACAGAGATATTTTTTATTTTCTAGGGACATTCATTTATCCATTGTTTGTTCAGGAGCTGAACTCTGCCAACTCTGAGGTTTCTTAGACAGACAATACTGTGCACTGGGGGAAGAACCCATTTGTTTTCCAAAGAATGGACACGACTGTAGTGGAATAAAGTCATACTGTTTTAAACACCCTGGGATCTGTAGAACAACAGCACATTGTATAATGTATTATATATTGTATTTTAACGGGTAGATGTCACACATTCTGGTCAATTCTAACTACCACAGAGTTTACTTAAATTTTGAACTTTGCTTTAGTTTTTATTAAATTGACTTCTTTAAACATATTACCCTTTACCTTGAAGGCCCAAAATGTAACATAATTCCGGACATGTTTTGTTGTCCTTGTCCAACATGAAAGCAGGGTGTAGGATGTGGGTTATATAACACAGCAGGCTATTGTTCCCATTTACTCCTAAATTACAGACATTTTCCATGCTGGCAAGATTCCATGCTGGTAAATAACATACAGACATCTTTCTTTCTTTCTTTCTTTCTGTTTGTGTTGTTTTGGGTCATAATTTATTTTCAAGTCTGAAGTCTGAAATGCGAATAAAAATTAAACACTTGCACACACAAAAATGCAAAACATTATCTCCAGGATTATTCAACCTTTTTACAATAGAGTATAAAATGTAGTGAATACAAACACCAGAGACTGATGAAGAGAGTACAATAGTATGCTCAATATAAAAATAAAAAATGATCCGTAACAGTCACAGCAACAATATTTATATTGCATCTAATAATCTTGCCAATTGGTGGCAGTATTGCACCTAGAATGTTTAAGGCCAGTCTTTCAAATCAAAAATACTTTTTTAGCTATTATATTATCCTCCACACTATGTGCATGTTTGTTTTGCATTTTCATAACCTAACAAATTCATATTGCTTAAGTTTAGCTGATGAATGAATATCCATGAATGACTCAGTAAATGTACTTCTTGTAATCCTATCCAGCTTCGTCTTTGTCTTCATTCCCGTCTTCACTGCCTTCAGCGGGATATACCACCATGAACAACTTCTGCCCCAAGTGTGTCAGTTTAGCTATGTAGACAGACAACAGCAGATGGAGTGTCTTTAGTAGCCTCTGTAGGCCTAATTCACAATCTGTTTAGTTTTATGCAAATATAGCTGACATTTGTAAATCATTTTCATCCATCAATATTAATTGAGATTTAAGATAATACCATACCAACAAAGGAGTTGAAGCTCTTGGGCTTGTTTTCCCAATAGACGCCAAATAAATACACAGGAACACCTGACAACATAATGGCCAGACCAATGCAACACACCACAGGCTCCGAGTACAGAGAGAAGATCAGCAGGAATGCCCAGAAAATCAGGAAAATTACTGGCCACGCCAAGCTCACCTGTGGAGTGAAACCTGTTGATTTCGTAAAGTACTTCAAATGTACAGTACCCCCTCCCAAAAAATTAATCTATAATTATACATCATTACTGTTCACAGCAAATGCTGAGATCTGACAGCTCTTGAGGTTTAATGCTGTCAAAACTACAAAATAAAGTCATTAGGATTCAGCCTTACCTTGATTGGTCGATGTAAGTCTGGTTCTTTGATGCGAAGCACAATCTGCCCAGCAACAGTGACCCCATAAAACAGGTAGTTGATGAAGCCAACATAGTTGATAAGGGTGTATATGTCACTGGTGCACAACATCAGCAGAGTTGATATACACTATCAAATAAACCAGTATTTGATTTGAATATAAGCACCTACCAATACATTGTATATAATTGACAAAAACAAAGATTTTTAGATTATTTAAAGGAATAGTTCACTAAAAAAGGAGAATTTGAGTACAAATTTACTCACCCTCAGGCCATCCAAGATGTAGATGAGTTTGTTTCTTCATTGGAACAGATTTGGAGAAATTTAGCATTACATCAGTCCATCAGTGAGAAACAAATAATGAAGGCATTTTAACTTTAAACCGTCAACTTCAGCTAAAACACCAGTCCATGATCCATAATAACGCTTCCTCCAGTGGGAAAAAAAATCATCCCCTGTTGTCCTCTCACATCAAAATCCACCAACATATTTGTTTAGAACTGTTTTTGTTCATAAACAGTGCTTGATCTGTGCATATTTCTCTCCTGATTCAGACAAGATTACTTCTTTACTGGAGAAACAATATTTTGGATAGAGCTCATATTTTAGCTAAAGCTAAAAATGTCTTAATAATGAATTTATTACAGACACTGCTTTTTGCTTCACAAGATGGTAAATGATGAACTAGAGTCATGTGGATTACTTGTTCAGCTGCTTGGACTCTCATTCTGACGACACCCATTCTCTTCAGAGGATCCATTGGTGAGCAAGTGATGCAATGTTAGATTTCTCCAAATCAGTTCCAATGAAGAAACAAACTCATCTACATCTGGATGGCCTGAGGGTGAGTACATTTTCATTTTTGGGTGAACTATTCCTTTAAGGAACAAAACAAAGAGCTCACAGTGAAAAGCAAAGCTGGGATGGGTGTACAGCGGTTCACATGAATCATTGCCAACAGACGGGGAAGATGTCCTTCTCTCGCACCTGCAAAGAATAACCTGAGAAGAACAACTGTCAATCAAGCTATCCATTGACATTAAAATACAATGCAAACTGAATGAGTAATTGTGCAATAACATGGCATCAAGACTGACCTGGATGATGTGAAAAGGGACCCATTAACCCCTCCGAAGGTGGACAGAGCCACAGAGATGGGCATGATCCATGACATCACCCCAAGCAGCTTTTCACCAAATGTCTGATGGAGATTAAAGAGAAAAAGAAGGCAAAGTTTATAGAGGTAAGCAGACATTCAGCAAAAACGTCAGATGGGTCAGACCGATCTACTGATTAATAGGCTGCTTCATTTCCTGATGAAGGAAGAACTCAATAAGCATCTTAATTTGAGCAGAGCAACTCACCACAGCAACAGCATTGGAGGCCATCAGCTCCTGAGGGCTCATAGCTGTAACATATGCAATATTCGCAAATACATAGACGAAAGTGACCAGAGGGATTGAGATGAAAATTGCACGAGGCAGGTTCCTGTAAAGAGAGAGTTAAAACCTGAGTTGAATCTTGATTGTAAGTCTCTGGCAAACCCGTACTGCCCAGAGCGGGAATACTTTGGTATTTAAAATGCTAACATTTATAGTATTTATGACACCCCAATAGTTATACATAACTGATCGGTATACATAAATGATCTAATAACTTCTGAATATTCTCAGAAAAACAAAATGTTTGCCATTTACTTTTTTGTCTCAGATGTTTCTCATAAAATGCCTCAGGAGAAATAAAAAGAGATACAAATGCCTCATATTCAATAAAAGTGAATATGGACGGCATAATAATTTTCATTTTGGAAGAATTTGATGAGAAATATTTATGTAGGAATCTCTGACTTTTAATTTTTGGTATCTTGATAGACCTGAACAGTTTGATATACTTTTGAAATCTCTCCTGAAACTCTAGAGGACATACGTGAGTTTACTCATATGTGAGAATTTTTCCTCAAGAGAATAATCTGAATGGAAAATACTTTCCAATCAATGTCAATGCTGTCTAGGAGAAAAACTGAGACATTACAATATAATTTCAGTAGAACCAAGTAAACAGATTAAAAAAAAATTGTGTATGTGGTAATGGTGTACATTATACATGACAGTATTGCATTTATAGTTGTTTTAGGCTTGGGAAAAGTAATCTGTTAATTTCTGCAATTAATATTGGGTATTTAATGTGTTAAAACCCTTACATAAAATTCGTATATAAAGATACCAGTACTAAATGTATGTTATTCTTTTTTTTATTTTTCACATTTTATGTATTTAGCAAGACAATTATTGAGTAAAATAATATCAGAGAAATATCTGGAATTATTTCTCATAATGACAAAGTTGGATTTAAAAAAAAAATGTTGTGATAATGACTGTCTTTCACTGTACATTTTCCCTGACAAATGACAGTGTACCTGTAGGGGTCAATGAGCTCTTCTGTTACATAATTAAGAAAGTTCCAGCCTGCATAAGCGAAGGAGCCCTGAAGGAAAGCCAGTGCAATGCGTCCCATGTCATAGGGCTGGAGAGGATGAAATGCATGTTCTGGCTCCAACCAATAAAAATGACCTGGAGACAAAAGACAGGGAAGCATTTTATGCTCTATGCCTGAATTAATACGCAGAGAGTATCTAAATGAATGGAAAAAGTTGTATTAAAGGTGCAATAGGTGATTGTCTTCAGAAACATTTTTTGTTATGCTGGTTGAAAGTCTCTTCACATCCCGATAGCAATCATTATGTTAAGTGGTCTAAATGTATTTGTCTGTATTTATATATTCTGTGGAAGGCGTAGGATCAAGAAATGTTCGTCCAATCAAAACGCTCGGTCCAAGCGTTTTAATTGGCTTTCCTACCTGCCTGTCAACATGTGTATTTTCATACCTCTGCGCACCCTGTTCGCGCAGACAGGATACGTCATCAGCGCGTTCACGCACGCTGTGCAGACAGAGCGAGAATGGCAGACAAACATCAACAACCCGATCTTCCTTCCTGATATTGTACTACTTTTACTAACTGTACTATAAAGCTTTCTCACCGGTGAATGACACATGATGTAGCCCAGCGGTTCCCAATTCCAGTCCTCGCGCAAGGGAAGCAGGGGAAATCCGTTGAATTTTACTTCACTTCGGAACATTAATTCACGGATTTGCGCTGCGCAGTGTCTTCACACACAGACGAAACTTACTAGAGAAGTGTGACATAATATAACTCTGTAAATAAATACTATTTAAATTCACGTCTCGCACACTTTAATGCCCTGTGTATGGAACATATACGCTCGCTTCGAACTGGAATCATGGCGGAATATCCGGTGATGTACACTTCCCAGGGCCCTTACGGTCAAATAGAACAAACGTCGCACGTGATAAGAGATACATATGAAATATGTAGAGCAGGAGGGCGCAAGGACTGGAATTGGGAACAGCTGATGTAGCCTATTGTAATGTTGTCTCTGGTATTCTGGTCTGTGAGCGTATATGCGTTTAGGGGGCGTGGCTTTGGACAGCGATTGCAGGGAGGGTGGGACGTTCACTTTCAGTGCTATCAGGCTAAAGTTAGCATTTTCCAAGATCTCCTACTGCACCTTTAACTACTGCATAATCAATTTAATTCATTTCTTTTCATTACATTTACTGCAGGAAAGCATATTATGCATTAAAAAGCACTGTTATTTAACCAATGTACAAGTTTCCATTGTCAAAATCAATAGTTCTTTTTTTGATGCTTTTATGAAGACATTTTAAAGAAGACATTCAACGTTCCTTTTTTGTCCTTGGGATATTAAACACATGAAAGCAGCAGACTACAAATGGGCCAGCATGACAGTCAAATTCATTTGTGAGCTTGTCTGTGCTTAATGGATTTATACTCTTTTGTTTATAGTGCAAAAATGGGTCAAATATGAAAAGTATGCCTATGTAATACTCTTAGATTAATGCCTTCCCTCTTATATTCAAGCCCTTTATTGCCTATGTAATACTCTTAGATTAATGCCTTCCCTCTTATATTCAAGCCCTTTATGTTCACATCTAATACTGAATGAGTTAAACAAGCCAAACACAGATTTCATTGTTTTCTTGTACTGTATTTTTGTTAATATCTTTATGGCAGTAGTAAAAAAAAAGAACAATTTTATAAGGCCTTTGGTGAACAAAGAGCATATCATCTATCTATCTATCTATCTATCTATCTATCTAGATATATATGCTTCTATTCAAATGTGTTTTAATACTTTTATTCAGCAAGGATGCAGTAAAGACATAATATTACATAAGATATCTATTTCAAATAAATGCTGTTTTTTTTTTTACTTTTCATTCATCACAGCCTTCATGAGCTCTTAGAAAAATTGCACATATTTCACTCTCCATGAAACACCATTATTTAAATCAGCACATCTTCAAATGTCCACACTTTTATGCTGATAATGCAGAAAAAATTTAAGGCACATGCTCTGGAAAAGTCAAGAACTAAATTTGTGCTATTGTCATCAATTTTAAGGAAAAAACTCAACTTGATTGTTTAGTGATTTATGGTGAGGTTGATTTGAAAGAAAGAAAACAGCTTTATTATTTATGACTGCAGCTACGACATGTAGTTTATATCAAAATGTGGAAAACAGCAACTGAACAAAAATAATGCTGGAATGAGTTAGTCATATATGCAGCCAAAAAAAATGTAAAGAGGCAACCTGATTTGTTCAAATATGGAAAACAATATCAGTGAAATATGAGTTAAATATGTTTATGAATGATGTTAATTAATGTATAGATATAGATGCACTATGGACTGTACTGTTATAAATTACCCTTGCAGATCTGCACAACGCCCATGATGATGATGAGGCAGAGGGCGAGGAGTTTGCCTGTGGTGAACACATCCTGTACACGAGTCGCCCAGCGGACACTGAAGCAGTTTATCCAAGTTAACAGCACTACAAGGAAAAGAACAAATTATAAACATTCAAATTCATATTGATGGCAGTAACCAGAAGTTACACTGAACGAAGAATGAAGTCAGTCAAATGTTATACTGTATACAGTATATACTGTCCAACTTAAAATTCAGACAAAACAAGCTGCTGTTTGAAAATACTTCATCAATATGGTTACTGCAATATGAAACAGGAAAATAACAGCTTTAGATTAAAGAACGAAAACAAAGCAAGAACTGCCAATAGGTTTAAGCTTCAACAATGATTAAAGTTGCCAGACAACATTGTTCCACGGCTTTGGAAAAAGCTCTTGCAAGAAAACACTCTGCATGATCCAGACCTGTATGAACAAGCTCTTTGGAAATCTTCCCATTATAAGTCCAGCTGACATCATTCAGCTCATTAACCACAATTATGTATTAATATATGTAGAACCTGTTCCTGAACAAAAAGAGGTGATAAAAAGCCACTTTTCTGATTCAAAGTGCTACCTGCGGTCAAGCCAAGGCTCACCTGAATACTTTCCGTACCCACTGTATATATATATATAATTTTTTTTTCTCCATTGTTGTTGTTTTCATTGTTTTCCAGGGTTATTTGTCTTCGTGAGTAAGAGATAAGAAGGAAATGTTTATGGAAATTCAGGGTTTATGGGATGTTGTTGTGAAGCAGTTTGACATAACACTACTTGTTGGATTTGTGTTCGTCAGATGCAGTCTGAGCATTGAAACATACGCAACTAAGATTATTCAATCAACTATGCTCATTTTATTTAAAAATCATCATTATTTTGTCTCCTGCTTCTGCTCTTCACTGGCTTTTCTCAGTCAACTTCTTTGCTGATAGAAGGCTGTTAAATAAAGTTTTGGGTACCAGACCAAACACTGGTTTTGGGTACCAGACAAGACTTGCTGTTAACAGGTTTTGGGTATTGGACAACTTTGCTGATTAGTTGCTGTTTTACCAGAAAGAAAATTATATTTTTGACAGGATCTGGCATCTGGGGCTGATTACTTACAATTATGATTACTTTTAGATTATTTTGACCTAACTCATTTAAAAGCTTGTACCATATTGATATAAAAATACAAAGAGAAAGAAAATATATTCCATCTGTTAGGAGATGAAAAAGAACAATTAGGGAGAATCAACACATTATGAATAAATTATAATTTCAATAATCATGTAACCAGTAAAAAGTAGCTGTAGTCTGATTACGAATATTTTACAATGTAATATAATCTAATTACAAGTACTTAATTTTTGGAATCTGATTATGTAATCCAGATTACATGTTTCTACAGTTACTGCCCAGCACCAGATGCAGGATGCTCTTGGATAAAACGTTGTGTCATGGACAATATAATGTAGCCCCAAAGCATGTTTTAATTATCAGCATTTACTTACACAGGCAGACGGCGGCAAGCAGACCCAGCGCTCTCTCTGGAGGGAAGCAGGAAGGGAAGAGAGGCTGCAATGCGTAATTGGCAAATGTGAGGGCAATCACAGCCTGGTTAGTTGGATAGATCACCAACACTGCAATCCACAGCCTTAGAAACCTATTCAAAAGACAAGCCCTGTAAGACCTCACATGCATTACATTTCATCTAAATAAATGAGTCAGTCTTACCCAGCTAGCCCTCCAAAGATGTCCTTAACATAGGAATAGTCTCCACCTGACTTTGGGATTGTGACTCCCAGTTCAGCATAGCACAGAGCACTGATGGCAGTGATGACGCCAGTGAGAGTCCACACTATGAGAGCCAGACCCACTGAGCTGCAATTTTCCAAAACACCCTTTGGACTTACAAAGATCCCAGACCCAATAATGTTACCTGGGGAAATGACAACAAACAGGCAAGAGGAGTTAACAGAAGGACTTGAATGTAGCTCTTTGATGATTGTGTCTGAAAGAAAGTAAATCCCCACTGCCATGTTTCAGTATTTAAAAGAAAGCCTTCCCAGATAAGTGGAAGCTGTTAGGCCAACTCTCTAATGCCAGTGCGGTTTTGAATTTTTTAAACATTTTTGGCGTTTTGCCTTTATTTTAATAGGACAGTTAGTTGACAGGAAGCATAGTGCGAGAGAGCCGGGACTCGAACTCGGGAACTGGGGGGAACAGATATTTGAAATTCTAATAATGTCTAAAAAACCATAAGAGACTTCTTTCAGCAACATAAAAACTTGTACTGACTCCAAACCTTTGAACAGTAGTGTATATATTATAAAATTCTTTGTCTCTGTGTTCTTTGAACATGCCTCAGACCGTGTTCTTCCCTTATACAAGATTTTCTTCAGTGCTTTGTGACCTTGAGGGTTGGTTTCAACCAGTCTGGTAAAATATTAAGAATGCTCATTGTTAACACCTGTTGAGCAGTGAAAAGTTCCTTTGTTTAGAGATGGAATTCTCAAGAGATTTGGAAAAAAGACAAGGGGAGAATGAAATAAGCTGTTTTGCCACTTGTACTACAGAAGCCTTGAACCTAGGTGATTTTTAAAATTTTTTTTTTACTGAAGTACCTTCATGAGTCCCTTTCCTCCATTATTTATTTCTGCACAAAATAAGAAACCAATTCCTTTATCTTCATATTCATTTATTGTCCTTGCAAATGAAAAAAGATAAAGAAGAAAATATAAAACAAAATAACAAAAACAAACAAACATCCGTAAAGTACTATATGTAAATAAATGCAGGGGGAAAAAGCAGTTGTGAGGGTAATTTATACAGTATATATACATGTGTTTCAGGGCTTACCATTCAAGGTAATTCTTAGGTTATCAATCTGAATATTAAATATTAATCAGAGGTTTGAAAAACAGTTGTTGTCAATGTTTTAAGTATCTCTGTTTTTGGATTTTATCCCAAGCTACAACAGGAACAGACATGTCAAGAGATATGAACAATTATAAAATTTATGACACATTCAAAAACCCGAACGTACAAATTTTTGACAACAGAGATCCTTAACCAACATCCTATTTTTGAGTATAAAACCTGAGGCCTCAAAACCAAATAATTCCACAAATGATCTCTCTCTCTCTCTCTCTCTCTCACACACACACACACACTTTACTGGCAAAACAACAGAACCTGTTAATGGACAACACAGGTAGATAGTGACCCGACCTGCTGTAACCCAAACACCTACTGACAGCTTAAATCTCAGATAACACGCATTAACCCAGCAGTGAGGTAACTGGCACAGACATGCTGGTGAGCTTCTTGCATTCAAGTCTAAATTACATGCCGAGTAGTGACCCAGTTTAGGTTTAAACTTGCTACCTAACACCAGACTCCTGCTGAGAAATCTCTTCTCTGTTTATAATCCTTACTTGGGCCCTACCTGGGCTTCAGCTCCACGCTGTGTTTGTTCTGGATGAAGTTACCGTTCACATGCTTTATTTCTCATTTATATCATATAGATATATACAAAATTTGTAATTAAATGATGTACTTTATGCATATATCCTATGCCTAGTATGGTGATAGAAAAAGGATATTTTAAAAAATGTATTAGTGTTTTTTTGGTGCTTACAATGAAAACAATATTGGACTCCTTTCAGTTTCATTGTATGGTCAGTTCTTCAAAATATCATGGATATGCATAAACATCTCATTTTTTGAATTCAGGGGATACAAACTATAGGCCTACTTTTATTTACTGCATGTATTTTTATACCATATAAAGTGCAAGGAGAATATAAAGAGGAAACGTAATGCATAAAACACAGACTTACCCACAATAATACTACATGCACTGAGGAGACCGATCTCTTTCTTCAAGGTCACTGCTGGTTCTCCGTCGTCGGTGTCTGTGTCTGGCACTGATGCAGCCCTGCGTCGGGCGCCACTGCTGCTCATTTTCACACAGACAGCAGCAACTCTGTGCTTAATGTTGATGTTGAGAGTCTCCGTAACTTTATCCTCCCACCCCAAACTTAATGTGATAATCTGATAAACCCGCCCACAGTGTTCTGGTTTGGTCTAGTTTAATAGATGAATGCAACAGAGGCAATATTATGCAACTACAAAGAGATTTTGTATTTAGTAAATGTATTTAGCAATGGAATCACAATAGTCTTGCAGCACCAAATCTCAATTTAAGGTCAAAATAAATAAATAAATCTGGGTCATAATCAGGCAAATAAAATTATGCCATTTGAATGTTTGTCCTCTTAACCCACACTTACTGATATTAAAATCAAGACATTAAAAAATCAAAACCTGTTAGGGTGAGGAAAACTTTTTACTTTTTCTGTAAAAACAAAACAAAACAAAAAAACAACAGCAAAATATTATACAAAAATAATTTAGAAAAATATATTTTATGAATGATGAAATAATGAATTTTTGTTCATAATATGGAACCCCATTTCCGCCACCTAAAAACACTTGCATTGATAACTAATTATAATAAAATCATTATTGTTCATAAAAGTCATTATGACATAAGTCAAAATTATGATGTGAAAATTTGACATGCCAAAATTATGACAAAAAGAGATGTCAAAATTGAGATTCTGAGTCATAAGGCAAAACGTGTCATAAAATGTATATTATGACAATTTTTACTTTTTGCCATACTTGACTTTATCTCATAAATATGATTATTTATTTATTAAAATTATTTATTAAAATTATTTTTTCTCAATTTCAACTTTTTTATCAGCTATGTTTGCATCCAAAGATTCGATTTTAACTTGTCGGCAAAACTGGAATATTGCATAAAACATTTGCGAATAATGCACAGTTTACATCCAACGAGTCAAAGAGAACAAAATCATAATTTCCTGACAAACTGGCACTAAATATCACTATAAATATCACTAAAAAAATAGGAGAAGCCACTTCAGAGCAAGCAGACGAAAAGCAATAAATGCTGTCATTGCTTTCGAAGATGGATGCCTGCTGTTTGGGAACGCAGTCGTTTAAGACAATTATACAGAAATACTTTGATGACAGACTTTGCTCAGGCATTTCAGAACAACCAAAACAGCATTTCAGATGCTGTGCAAAGAGATCGCTCCACTGGTTAGTCAAGTTATCCCATCCCATCATGCAAAGTCACATGACTTTGTTTGATGCGCATGGTGGAATTTATTTGGTAAATGTGTTTCCATCGTATTTTATTCACGTTTTTTTCTTATCGCATAAAAAAAGTGTATCCTACTTTAATTGTGTGCATAAGTGTTTTATGCACATTCTTAGAATTTATGTGCATCTTGGCATTTCTATCCAGAGTTTTTTTTATGCGATATTCCAAAATGCGCGTAAAAATAGGGGGATGGAAACATAGCTATTGACACTTCTCAATTTTAACTTTTTGTCATAATTATGACTTTCTATGTCAATGACTTGGTACGTCATAATTATGGCTTTACCAATGCATGCTTTTTTTCTCATGTGGCAGAAATGGGCCACCATATAGGCTAAAAGTTTTTTTATATAATACTTGGAAGGCTGTAATAAATTATGATCTAAACATTGATTTGCAAATATAGACGGACAGACATATACATGCATAATGGGGCTGTAACAATTTTTTTCAGCACTTCAAAGGGCCAGAATTGGGTTTGCTAGGGGCCACATGACAAAAATGAGCTCTCTGGCCAAAGAACAAAGTTTCAGCTCAGCCGGTCATGCAAATCAATAAGCTTTTCCCTAAAGCTAAATTTTATTTTTTGTACAGTGCTTTTCACAATGCATACTATTCCAAAGCTGATTTACACACAATGTCTTACATGCACCCCGGTGAGCTGCCAAAGGCATCAGTGCCAGTGAAGAAACTCCCTAAGATGTTCTAAGTAGCTCTAAGTAGAAGAAACCAAAACTCAGCTGAGGAAGCCCACCTCCTCAGACTAGCACATTTTTAACAATAACTTAAACAATGATGCAATGACTTGTACAATTTAACTCCAAAGAAATTAGTGTTAAAGAATAACTGAATAAAATGAAGAGTCACAGACGCAAATTACATTCATAATTCAATTAGACAAAGCAAGTGCCTTCTCTAGATGACTTGTACAATTTAACTCCAAAGAAATTAGTGTTAAAGAATAACTGAATAAAATGAAGAGAAGTCACAGACGCAAATTACATTCATAATTCAATTAGACAAAGCAAGTGCCTTCTCTAGTGTCTTCCAAAGTTGCTCACCAAGAAGACAAGGATCACAATCAATGGTGCTTGAATGGATATTTGTGAATATTCCCTGCATGATGCTAACAAATTTTAGATAGGTTTAGATGTCTTGGCAAACACGTTAACGCTGCGCTCTGTTAATGAGTGTTCATGAGTAAACAAAGAAAACAAAATCAGCGCTGATGGTTTCCCTGCCTATAATTGTTTAGCTACAAATTACTTCTCTCTTAAATACATTCAATAGCTAATGTGACTGTTCTTTGCCTAAAACAATTTGATGTTTATGTAAATGTTATGTAATTTATTCAGCATTAAAATATTCATGTAAACACTGTGGCTCTGTTTGAGCATCCTGACCAGCCCCTAACTGTATTTATGTCCATGGCAGAAGTTCACACCAAATGGTATTACAAGAAAGTGCGTGCATTGAGTGATGGATAACAGTCATATACAGAGATAAAAAAGTCAAATATAAAGATAAGCTGACAGCTATAACGAAGCACACTAGCACTCAATGAGAAGGGATTCCCAGAATGCAATGGGATAGGCTAAGTGAAAAATGCACAAGTAAATTTTTGTTGTATGTATACTTAAAAAAAAAAAAAAAACATCAGGTGGAGGGGCTATTTTTACTTCTTTTAAAACATTTTAAACTCCATTAAACTTTTTACATAAGTAAATGTGATGCTTTAAAGGAAAAGTGTGTAATTTGTTTTCAGTTGTGTTAATTTGATTTCAAGTGTAATAATTTATGTAAATCAGCAGTCCTTTTGTGTTCCCCTGTCTTTCTCAGGCTGGAGAACTGGAAATTTGAGGAGTGGGGTGATCAGGTGACTGTTGTATCATGTGACATGAGGGAATGGACTGCTCCAGAGAAAGCAGATATCATTGTGAGCGAGCTTTTAGGCTCATTCGGAGACAATGAGCTTTCACCCGAGTGCCTGGATGGAGCGCAGCACTTCCTCAAAGGTTTGATATGAAATCATCATTGTCTTTTAAAATTCTATGATTTTTGATTTGCCCTGTTTTACATCTTTTGATCCACTCATGGATGTTTGTTTTCTCTTAGATGATGGCATAAGCATTCCCTGCTCTTACACGTCTTTCCTGGCTCCGCTGTCCTCCTCTAAACTATATAATGAAGTGCGTGGGTGTCGGGAGCGAGACAAAGACCCCGAGTGCCATTTTGAGACACCATATGTTGTCAGACTACACAACTTCCACCAACTTGCAGACCCCAAACCCTGCTTCACCTTCGTACATCCCACCACAGGTACAGGATCATGCAGAGACAGACAAACAGATGCAATAAGACCATATGTAGTCCAAAAATCGTTCCTTTAATTTTTTTTGTAACTCTTTCTATGAAGCCATTAACTCTTGATCTTTACCCTGTGCAGATATGAATAATAACCGGTATCAATGTCTACGGTTCTTCATTGGATGTAATTCAGTGCTTCACGGCTTTGCTGGATATTTTGAGGCCACACTCTACAAAGATGTCACGCTCAGTAAGTCTTTTTGTAGTAGCAGCGTAGTGGCACACAATGTCAGTTTAAAGGCTGTTTCACAATGTAAGGCTTGCATTGTTCATGAATTTCTGGGTTACCACATTGAGTGTATTCTGTAATAATGATCACAAATTGGCATGGGTATCAGGAGAGGGCAATTAAAAATCATTTATATAATAAGGAAAACGATTTCATTTCTATCCAAATAGAATCAAATGCATCAAACTGTAGATACAGAGTGTTATTGCGTAAAATTTACTGGACAAAAGTGCAGTTTGTGTCTGTTGCTTTAGTGACAAAAAAATATCACACACTGTGTGATAAAAAGATAAAAAGTCTAAATCATGAGATATAAAAACACAAAAATTAACAAAACGTAGTCATAGAAAGTAGAATTTGTCGATTTCACTTTTTATGTCATAATTGTCTTTTTATACCATAATTTTGACTTGGGTCAATTATGATTTTGATTATCTCATAATTAAGATTTAGTATGAAATAATAATAATTTACAATAATTCACTATAATGTTATCACGATATCTATAAAAAACCTAATTCAAATGATTCTTTAACTTTATTTTGTTTTCTCTTTTTTGGCCAGTGAATCACACGTAAGTGTACAATAGGACAAAAAAAGAAATGTTTCATGTTAATAAGCACTTCCTGGAGACAAAATGAGTGTTAAGGTGCAATACTGCCACCTATTATGAAGTGTCAACTAGAAATAATTATGACAAAAAGTAAAAAATTATGAGAAAGGACATCGAAACGTCAACTGTCATAAAAAGCCAATTTTCACTTTTCATGCCATAATTCTGACTGTTTAACATCTAATTTAGATGTTAGTATGTCATGATCATGATCTACAATAATTCAAATTGAAAAAAATTAAATTGTGCAAAAAAATCTAATTCAAATTGTTCTTTTTTTGGCTCTTTTGGCCACTGGATTATTTATGCGTAATAATAATACAATATCAATGCTTTTTTTTTTTAAATGTCATGGTCATCATTACCTGTATATTGCGACATAGATTTATGAAATGGAGTGAGTTTGTCTTGGGACATTTTATAAAATTTATCAGAGAGGAAGATCACATAATTTTGTACCTTTTTTATTCGTTATGTGACAATACATTTTTTTTAATCAGGAAAAAAAAAACTGTATAAAAGTATGGGATATGTTTTCTAACATGGCCTGACTGGGGACATCATACTATGATTATTCTCACAACGGGGCTTTGCAGGGCACTGGTGGACAATTGGGAAATAACGCTGATGTATTATGTAGAGTGATAAAATAGACTGTTGGGACTCACTTAATCAGTTCTAGAAACAATAGTATTCAAAAAATAACAGCTTTTGTGTTATTAATATATTTTTGAAATATCAGAAGAGTTTGAACTAAGAAAGAGCACCAGGACATCGCACATTGCTTTAAAGGATACCTCGTAAAGGATACCTCGTAAGTGCTGTTTTAATTTCCATCCTCATGAACATTACAGAAATGGCAAAAGATACATAGCTGTCATGGTGAACAATCTCCTTGAGTGTAATTGGACCCTTGAAACAAGATATTTAAACCTGCCGCTTGATTGAAAAACAGATTGTTTATTAAAAAACAACAACAAGACAAAACAAAAGTCAGTGTAACCACATGTCTCAGCAGATGTCAGCTTGCTACAGGCCGATGGTGTAAGAGCGCCCAGAAGGGTTGTGAATAGCGGAGCATATAGGCTCAGTCACAGCCCATTCATACCAGACCTTCTTTCCATTGTTACACCTCCAGAACCTCACGCTCACATTATTGCCACAGGACAGCGGGATCGGCTGCTGCATGGGGAGAGAGAGAGAGAGAGAGAGGGGAAAAAAGGTGTTAGGATTACACTCCCAACGTGGCTGTACACTTCAGCGCATTAACTGTGGAGTCGATAAACTGCCACGCTCTGACAGTGCTTAGCTGGCTCCTTTCAAACTGAAAGTGCTAACTGTATTTATGTCCATGGCAGACGTTCACACCAAATGGTATTACAAGAAAGTGTGTGCATTGAGTGATGGATAACAGTCATATACTGAGATAAAACACAGTAACATTAATAATACAGTTTCAGTGGAACCACTGTTTGATAAAAGTCAAATATAAAGATAAGCTGACAGCTATAATGAAGCACACTAGCACTCAATGAGAAGGGATTCCCAGAATGCAATGGGATGGGCTAAGTGAAAAATGCACAAGTAAATTTTTGTGGTATGTATACTTCAATAAAAAAAAAAAAACATCAGGTGGAGGAGCTACTATTATAAACAATAAAAGTTTTTTTTTTAAATATAAATATCGTAAGGTCATCAGAGCTACATTTATTTGATCAAAAATACAGAACAACAACAGTAAAATGGTTAAAACAATTTTAACAATTTAAAACAACAGTTTTCCATTTATATATGAATTTAAATGGTTTAAATTGTAATTTATTTCAGTCATGGAAAACCTGAATTTTCAATAGCCATTTCTCTAGTCTTCAGTGTCAGTCTTCAGATATCATTCTAATATGTTGATTTGCTGCTCAAGAAACATTGCTAATTATTATCAGTGTTGAAAAGCAGCTGTTCTGCTTAAAGGGGTCATATGATGCTGCTAAAAATAACATTATTTTGTGTATTCGGTGTAATGAAATGTGTTTATGCGGTTTAAAGTTAAAAAAACACATTATTTTCCACATACTGTACATTATTGTTTCTCCTCTATGCCCCGCCTTTTTGAAACGCGTCGATTTTTACAAAACTCATCGGTCTGAAAAAGCGAGGTGTGCTGTGATTGGCCAGCTATTCAGTGCGTTGTGATTGGCCGAATACCTCAAGCATGAGACGGAAATGTTACGCCCCTCACCATACTGTCGATGCCGTGTCCCGGCCGGAGCGGCGAGACAAAAACATTAAAACCCATTACAAAAGAGGCATTTGTTGCATCCAGTGGGGACATAACTACTGATTATAATGACTTATACTGTCTTTTTACACGTTGCGTTGCATTGCGCCGCGTAAACATAAAACCCTGTCTGCATTTGTGATCAGAGAAATGACAAACAACAAGTGCTAACGTTAATCCACACTGCCCAAAACTCGCGTTTGAATCATCAGTGGCAAATCCTTTAAATGAAAACGTACTTACGTGAGTCAGAACTGCCAGCATTTTAGTCTAACGTAACTCTCCCAGGATCAGTAAACAGTCCTCCATAAAATGTGCCGGCGATCCACAGCACTAAGTTGAAGTATTCCCTCAGCGACCAGCACAGATCAGCTCTAGGCATAACGAAGCGGATATCGTCCTCTTTTGGAAGACCAAACAAAGTAGTTTCGCTTTCACAACGAAAAACACAGCGGCCTACCGTGTGCGAAAGCCCCGGCTTAGCCTGAGCTGAAGCCGGGCAAGAGTGAGCTGAGGCGGCGGGGTCGAGAACGGCGGTCCCGGCAAAGGAGCGGTGAAAACGGTGAAAGCCAATCCGGCGATCCACAGCACTAAGTTGAAGTATTCCCTCAGCGACCAGCACAGATCAGCTCTAGGCATGACGAAGCGGATATCGTCCTCTTTTGGAAGACCAAACAAAGTAGTTTCGCTTTCACAACGAAAAACACAGCGGCCTAGCATGAGCGAAAGCCCCGGCTTAGCCTGAGCTGAAGCCGGGCAAGAGTGAGCTGAGGCGGCGGGGTCGAGAACGGCGGTCCCGGCAAAGGAGCGGTGAAAACGGTGAAAGCCAATCCGGCGATCCACAGCACTAAGTTGATGTATTCCCTCAGCGACCAGCACAGATCAGCTCTAGGCATGACGAAGCGGATATCGTCCTCTTTTGGAAGACCAAACAAAGTAGCTTCGCTTTCACAACGAAGCACACAGCGTCTTCAGGACATGGCGGCAGCGGCAACAATACTACAGCGAGAATAAAAGTTACGCCTTCTTTCTTTGCGTGAACATTTGGGCGGCGTTATGCAAATCTTCCCACATAGTGAGGTAGATATGTGGGGGCGTGTTAGAACGAGCCGTTTTAGGTAGGTGTGGCTAACTCTTAACTTTTATAAAGAATATCTCTTTGGATTTGAGACTTTAGTCTTTGCAACTTTACAGATCTTCTTTATGCACCAAGAGCTTGTAACACTCCAAAGAGAAAGGAAAAAATGAAATCGCATCACATGACCCCTTTAAA
>NW_015628690.1:708443-749703 GCF_001515625.1 Sinocyclocheilus rhinocerous | reverse complement strand
TCTTTGTGTGAACATTTGGGCGGTGTTATGCAAATCTTCCCAGATCGTGATGTAGATATGTGGGGGCGTGTTAGAACGAGCCGTTTTAGGCAGGCGTGGTTGACTCTTAACTTTTATAAAGAATATCTCTTTGGATTTGAGACTTTAGTCTTTGCAAATTTACAGATCTTCTTTATGCACCAAGAGCTTGTAACACTCCAAAGAGAAAGGAAAAAATGAAATCGCATCATATGACCCCTTTAATATTTTGGTGGAAACCAAGATAATTTTTTCAGGATTCTACAATTAATAGAAAGTTCAAAGAACAACATTTATTTGAAATAGATGTTTTTGTAGCAATGTAAAAGTATGTCACTTTTGATTAATTCAACCTTGTTGAAGAAAATGTAGAGTATGCTTGTGTTTCAGTACAAAAATATAGTAGTAGTACAGATTTTAATTCCATGCCAGCATCTGAGGCATCTTCACGGCAAAAGCAGATTTACAAAAATACAAGAGTTACAGAAATACAATAACAATAAAAAAACAAACCAAAACAAAGATAAAACATTTAAAATGACACAAGGTGTTTTACATTTACATATGCTAAAAATGATCAAACGTTTTCTTCTTAATCAATATTATTTAAACCAATCCATAAGTGAGCTTGTATATAAGCGGGAAAGTCCAATAAAATGTGTTTAATGGAAAGAGGGGTACAAAAAAGAACTGAACTTACTTTCAAAGGGAATAGAATGGGGAACCAGGAGAACATCCCAGGAGAGTGTGTTTCAGGTTTTATACCTGCAAGCACGAAGAAACAGATATTTATTTGTCACTAAAGCAACAGACACAAACTGCACTTTTGTCCTGTAAATTTGACGCAATAACACTCTGTATCTACAGTTTGATGCATTTGATTCTATTTGGATAGAAATGAAATCGTTTTCCTTATTATATAAATGATTTTTAATTGCCCTCTCCTGATAACCATGCCAATTTGTGATCATTATTACAGAATACACTCAATGTGGTAACCCAGAAATTCATGAACAATGCAAGCCTTACATTGTGAAACAGCCTTTAAACTGACATTGTGTGCCACTACGCTGCTACTACAAAAAGACTTACTGAGCGTGACATCTTTGTAGAGTGTGGCCTCAAAATATCCAGCAAAGCCGTGAAGCACTGAATTACATCCAATGAAGAACCGTAGACATTGATACCGGTTATTATTCATATCTGCACAGGGTAAAGATCAAGAGTTAATGGCTTCATAGAAAGAGTTACAAAAAAAGGGAACGATTTTTGCATCTTATTGCATCTGTTTGTCTGTCTCTGCATGATCCTGTACCTGTGGTGGGATGTACGAAGGTGAAGCAGGGTTTGGGGTCTGCAAGTTGGTGGAAGTTGTGTAGTCTGACAACATATGGTGTCTCAAAATGGCACTCGGGGTCTTTGTCTCGCTCCCGACACCCACGCACTTCATTATATAGTTTAGAGGAGGACAGTGGAGCCAGGAAAGACGTGTAAGAGCAGGGAATGCTTATGCCATCATCTAAGAGAAAACAAACATCCATGAGTGGATCAAAAGATGTAAAACAAGGCAAATCAAAAATCAAAGAATTTTAAAAGACAAAGATGATTTCATATCAAACCTTTGAGGAAGTGCTGCGCTCCATCCAGGCACTCGGGTGAAAGCTCATTGTCTCCGAATGAGCCTAAAAGCTCGCTCACAATGATATCTGCTTTCTCTGGAGCAGTCCATTCCCTCATGTCACATGATACAACAGTCACCTGATCACCCCACTCCTCAAATTTCCAGTTCTCCAGCCTGAGAAAGACAGGGGAACACCAAAGGACTGCTGATTTACATAAATTATTACACTTGAAATCAAATGAACACATCTGAAAACAAATTACACACTTTTCCTTTAAAGCACCTTTAAAGCATCACATTTACTTATGTAAAAAGTTTAATGGAGTTCAAAATGTTTTAAAATAAGTAATCTGAAAGTAAACTGTTTAAAACAAACAAAAAATATATATTCATATACTCTTTAAAAGTTTTTTAAAGAAATTATTAAAATATTAATAAAATAAATTTTTTACAAAAGATTTCTATTTCAAATAAATGCTGTTGTTTCTACTGCTATTTTATTCATTCATCAATGAATCCTGCATAAATAAGCACAACAGTTTTCAATGTAAGAAATTTATTAAGAAGATAATAATAAGAATGTTTCTTGTGAAACAAATCAGCATATTAGAATGATTTCTTAAGGATCATGTGACACTGAAGACTGGAGCAATGGCTACTGAAAATATAGCACTTCCATCACATTAATAAATGACTTTTTCAAATATATTAAAATAGAAAAGTGTTTTTAAATTGTAAAAATACTTCACACAATTTTTACTGTATTTTGATGAGCATAAGAGACATTACAAATCATCAATTACAGTATCATATTATCAAGAGAAGGGGAAAAAAGGAGGATGGAAAAAAATTCACACTTTAACTTTACGTTACTTACGTGACAACAGCATTTGGGTTCTTCTCGACGGCATACACACGCAGTTTCCTCTTAGCCTGTTTTGCAGCACGAAGTGAGGCATTTACCAGTGGACCACGACCTGCACCTAGTACCATCAAAACCCTGAAAAGAAATCTCAGTGTTGACAGTCTGCCAAGCAAACAGCATATCTCTGAAATTTCTAGTTCATTAAGAACTGACCAATGGGACACCTGGAAGTAGGCCCGTCACGATAACAACTTTTTGTTGTGCGATATATTGCCCCAGAAATAATTGCGATAAGCGATATTATTGTCAATCATTGTTTCATTTTAAAGACCATTTTATGCCACTGAATATATAATCATAATGTAACAGCATAATAATGCAAGAAGGCCTACACACTTCCAAATGACAACAAACTTTTAATTTTTAAGAATATTTAGATCATGGAAATTAAGTATCAAAATATTAGATACCTTAAAAAACCTGATTAAATAGTAAATAAACATGTTCTAACAAAAAGTGCAAAGTAGAAAAAAAGAAAAATGCACAAAGAACTTGTATGGAGATTATTTTTCCATCTACAGATTTTTCCCGGACCTTCTTTTCTCTGTAAATGAAGGGTGCACTGCACACTATTGCTGAAAAACACAATCACTACCTGGCAGTCAGTATGCACAAAGGCACAGATCCCTAAACAAGACCATATCTGCAGATTAAACTTTTTTTCGTAGAAGCATTTTTTAAGTTTGAACTAGCACCTCATGACTACACGTTATGTATGAGAAGCTGCAAAAGACACAGGCGCAAGTGGAATGTACAAAACATGGTGACATTCATTTTTAAGTAAATATAATGGGCAATATATTGCGTCACCAAAAATTATTGAGGTCATGTACATATATTGCACAATAAGCCGATATATTGATTATTGCGACAGGCCTACCTGGAAGTATGTGAAGTCACTTACTGCACAGTGGTTTCCATCTGTTCTTCAGGAACTCTGTCTAGTAGACATCTATATACAGCCTGTTGGGAAAGACAATTCACAACTTTGTTTTTTTTTCTCAAGTGGTGCCTTTCCTTCACTACAGTGATGGGTGTTGCTACTCTACCGTTCACCAGTTAGGAGTCAGTAAGATGCACTTATTTGATAAAAATAACAGCTAAAACTGCAATATTGTGAAATATTATTACAATGTAAAGAACTGTTTTATATTTTAAAATGTAATTTATTTATGTGATAGCAAAGATGAATACTGAAATCCAGTCTTCAATGATGTGGTGCTAAAGAAATATTTCTTATTATCAAGGTTGTGCTGGTTATTTATTTTTTTTTGTGGAAACTGAAATTTTTTTTTTTCAGAATCCTTCAATGAATTGAAAGTACAGAATAGAACAGAATTTTTTTGTACAATGCAAGTCTTCACTGTCACCTTTGACTAATTTAATGCGTCCTTGATGAATAAAAGTTAATTTCTTTTGTGGAAAACAAATCTTACTAACCCCAAGCTGTTGAACAGTAATGTATATGAATGCTAAGGTGCTCAAACATTTGCTTAAGTGTTTTTTACACATTTCTATGCGTTTGCTAGGGTATTTCCTTACGAACCCAAATGAAAAAATTAATTGCTAAATGAATAAATGTACACTATACCAGTCAAAAGTTTTTGAACAGTAAGATTTTTTATGTTTTTTTAAAAAAGTCTCTACTGCTCACCAAGCCAGCATTTATTTGATCCAAAGTACAGCAAAAGTAATATTGTGAAATATATTTACTATTTAAAATAACTGCTTTCTATTTGAATATATTTAAAATTGTAATTTATTCCTGTGATCAAAATTAAATTTTCAGCATTTTCTATATTCAAATAGAAAACAGTTGTTTTAAATAGTAAAAATATTTCAAAATTGTACTGTTTTTGCTGTACCTTGGATCAAATAAATGCAGGTTTGGAGAGCATCTTTCTGTTCAAAACAGTTCCCCCTTTTTGCCCATTTTATCATTTAACATGAGCTACTGCATAATTATACAACAAACACCACTAATGAGAATAAATAACTGGTGACCAAATGATGATAGATTCTGCTTTCCATTACCAAATTATTTTATCTCACCTGTTGGTACTGAGAATATTTGATGGGATCCTTTTCGAAAACTTCATACGTCTGTGATTCCAAATTGTCCATTAAAGGCTGATAAAACAATTAGGCATTCCATTAGCATAATTGAAACCTAAAGAATCAATAATGTGCTGAAAAACTCACTAGGCAAAATGTTTATCCTTTGACAGTCAGACCTGCAGTGGTGACTGAAGGTAATCTTCATAGCCTTTGGCGAAGAGCTCATAGGCATTAGGCGCTGGACGGTTTTGGTTGAGGTACTCCAGATACTGCAGGTACGAGCGCATGTCTTTCTCACTGTGGCGGTTTGCCCCTGTGAAAATGAACTTGGCAGAGTCTTAACTTTGATAAAGAATATCTCTTTGGTTTTGAGACTTTAGTCTTTGCAACTTCAGGGATCTTATCTATGCACAATCAGCTTGTAACACTCCAAAGAGAAAGGAAAACTTGAAATCGCATCATATGACCCCTTTAATATTTTTGTGAAAATACATTATTTTGAAATATAATTAAGCACATTAATGCGTTAAAATGACAGCCTAATAAATATTGCAAAAGGATCAGATCATGTCATCTTTAAGGATAATGCATACAGTATTATTTTAAATTATAGCTGGACAGCAAATTAAAATGATAAACAGTCTACTCATACCACTAATTAAAATTCCATCAGCGAAAAAAAAAAGAAAAGAAATGGAAGCAGCAGGAACGAAGATTATGTGTAAATGATAGGCCCAGGGTGTATACATAAACAAATAATGGTGTGTTCTGAGCATATTTGTTTTCATTCTATGCTACAGATTTCCATTACCATGCAAGAGTGGTGTCCTGTGTGGATGTGGTTAAGCAGGATTCGAGCCAGGTTGGCACAGTGCGGACCCCTTAGGGGGATCATGAAAGCTGGCAGCCCCAGATAAGCACAGAAATTGAGCTCCTGTACCAGCGCCTGCAGCAAGGGCACAAAACACATTAGAAGGAGTGATCACATCAAAATAAACAACAAATCTGCTCGGCTTCCTCTTTGTTGGGCAGATCTCCTATAAATGGCCCTCGTTTGCATCCGAGACTTGATTACAGCTACAATGACACTGCTGTTTGAAGAAGCCCTTATCAAAAACCCAAAAGGGTCAAGATATTGTGCACATGTGTACGCATTATTTGTGACACAACAATAAGTTACAGCAAATTAATAATATCAGATTAGACAAGGAATATATTTAGAAGGAGAAAAAAAGGACCTCAAAAATATAGTTAATGAAAAAATAAGACATTATGAACATACTTCTTCTGAATTCCTGCGTTCTGTGGTCAGCTCTGAGTCTGTCTCAATCCAGGGTGACAGCTTTCCCACGATAAGTGTGTTCCAATCTAATAAGAAAGAATGGACATCTTATTATTACAAAGATACAATCGCAACATTTAAGTGTAATTCTGTAAATGTAATTGCACAGAGTATCATGGATAAAGAAAATGGAGAACAAGTTAGCTATCCAATCTTTAATAAAAAAAGAAAGAAAGAAAAAAAGGAATTTAATGAGGAACTGCTATTAGAGGGTCTCATCATACAATCTTTAATCATTTTATTTTGTCCCCTGAGGATCGTTTAAAAGCTAGTTAAGGTTTTTGTGGCAAAAATAGTCGTGATTTAGGTTTCATAACCACTTTCCACTCTCTTTCTGACCCTTAAAATTTAATAGATTGCTTTTAAGTCTGTCTTTGAATGTGAAATGTGACTTTACAACATTTTACTGTTATCATTAATTCTTCTTTTCTCAGGATCAATATTATCTACATAATTTCCTCTAAAAAAAAAAAAAAAAAAAAGCACTCACATTTCTGAATACCAAATAGTCATTACTGATGTCCAAACGTAGGCCTGCCATGTATTAGTAGTTTTGTTTCTATCTGACATCAGAAAGATGCAGATGTTTTGCTTCAACAAAAGGTCTTTTTGGACTAGGTAGGATGTTTTTGAGTTCTTACAGTTAGAATATTTTTTCAAAGTACACTGATGTATCACTAAAATAGATCAAGAAAATTTTCTAATGACATGATTACTTTAAGAGCTTGAAAACCTCAAAAACTTTTTTCTCAATTCACAGTATTGGATGAGTGAATATTAATATGCACAGAGTTTCTTATATCTCACCTCTGCCACATAACAGCAGGTCAGAGCGTGTTTGGGCTCCGGGTCGTGACTTAGCAGGGTCCAGTTCATACTCCCGTCGGAACCGCGGGTGGAACAGCGGCATGCACAGGAAATCAAAGCTATTGGACAGAATGATATGGATTTAGACAAACAGAGCACACAAAGAAAAGATGTTTTTGAGTTCTTACAGTTAGAATATTTTTTCAAAGTACACTGATGTATCACTAAAATAGATCAAGAAAATTTTCTAATGACATGATTACTTTAAGAGCTTGAAAACCTCAAAAACTTTTTTCTCAATTCGCAGTATTGGATGAGTGAATATTAATATGCACAGAGTTTCTTATATTTCACCTCTGCCACATAACAGCAGGTCAGAGCGTGTTTGGGCTCCGGGTCGTGACTTAGCAGGGTCCAGTTCATACTCCCGTCGGAACCGCGGGTGGAACAGCGGCATGCACAGGAAATCAAAGCTATTGGACAGAATGATATGGATTTAGACAAACAGAGCACACAAAGAAAACAGATATTAGTTGTTATACACGTTTAAAATAAATGCCAAAATTCGTCAATGTCATCAAAAGGGAAGGGTCTTCCAATTTTGTCTTAGACTTTATTGATATCTGCTTAGGAATCAATAAAGTACATCAGTACATATTTCAAAAACACCAAGCTTGTATGGCTTTACAAAAGTGTGTAATCAGTGATAAATAATGTATAATACTATGATTCAGATTAACGTTAGATTATTCAGATGTCAAATGATCAGCCTTTCCTATCAGGTTCACAATCCCATCAGTCAATGAGGTCAGAATAATTATAATGCATGCATGTCTAATCACCTCCACTTTGAATAATAACTGAACAGATGTAATACTTCTGTAACCATTTTTGTGCTGGAAAACGAATATTTCTCATCAATAAGACTGAATGAATCCATTCAAAAACATCTATTAAATACTAAAACGAACCAGTAAAAATGATAAACACCTATTCTGCAGGTGTTTTAAAGGTTTCAAAAGAAAGCTGTATGTTATTGCCCAAAACTGGTGTGCAAACTCATGTGTGAGTTAAAAGCAAATCCGAAGAAGCCGCTAACAGCTAGCAAATGCTCATGTGCATCACGTGCAGCGACCTAGCCGAGCCAGCTTCAAACTGAGCACACTTCACTTCATTTAGCCACAACGCTGATATAATTTGACTGTTTACTGCGCCGAAAGCTCTCTTTGCTTACCCTAATTTGGCGACCGCAGCGAGGGTATCCGCCACTTCGGGAACACAACTCAAATCTCTCCCGCAGGAGACCCTGCTACCTGCACCGCCGGACGCCATCGTTAGTTACGGGATGGGAGGGAAGATGAAACTCATACAGGACTATGGAGAAACTGATGTCATGTTGGCTCAAAATAAGACTGCTTGCATTTTAGCAACAACGCGGGGATAGATCCAAAATGGCGATTGCCTGAAACGCAGCTTCTCTTTCTCGTGCGACCTTCGCGAGACTTCAGAACGAGATCAGACTATGGGCAGACGTGATGCTGCAGAAAGAGACGATGCGCTCGATGACGAGCTCGAATTTGCTCCAATAACTTTGAGAGAACGTTTAATTAGTTTTAAGGGGATGAGTCGTTTATGTAATAAGCAGCTTGTTTTTGATACAACAGGATCATTCATCGTGAATTGAGTAGCGATAACCACGGCAACGAATTATTTTAATTAAACTGAGCGCTGCTTATTTCCAGATTAAAACCGTGTGCTAAATGGATTTTGCCCTGGAATTTTACAAATAGCCTAATATTTGAAGGCTTTACTGTTGCCTGAAGCAGAATACTTTCCAAAACAGATTGAATTAGTTACTCAAATCTCTTACCCCAGAATATTAGAAATTAACCAAATTGTTAACAAGACATCACTTAGATTTAAATACTTTTATGATTCTGAAACATTGAATTGAAAGCTTTCAGTTTTATGACAGTCAATCATTGTTTGTGGATATAATAAAATAAAATAAAATAAAAACAAAATTCTCAGTGAGTATTGTAATTTTATTAACAATGTATTCAACTTTTAAAGACACCTCTTCTTGTCCAGTGTGCGACCCTGTTTACACTTTGTTTTGAGCCTGGTTGGAGGAAATAATTTACGAATCAAAACCATACAGTCTTAAACCATTGCTGTTCCACCATGTAACATACTTTATTGTAATGGTTGTAATCGAATATTTATAAATTATGAAAAAAGACTTGCATATACACCCATAAACAAAAGCATTGTCCCAAATCAAACCATTAAATTGTTCCATGGTCAGTTACACATTTCGTTTGAATTTAGTGTTGTTATATGGTTTACTTCCATGCATAAACCTTTTTTTAAATAATTTGTGATGTTTGCATTAGAGTCCTTGTATGTGTGTGGAAAAACAGACTGAGCTCGTTATGCTCTCATCTCAGCATTTTCATGATTATGTTTGAGAGTCGCTTCATTGTTGTGCCTCAGTGGTGACCACAGAAGCATATCGGATATAGCCTATAGCAAAGATTTTTGCTGAGACATCACATGTGTATGTATGTGTGTGGGTGTGAATACTCTCCACCTCCTATAAAAATCCTAGTCTCAGAGGGGTCTTTTCTGTAAGTGCAGCTTCCAAGGCTCAACGTTGCACCAACTTACAAACCGTTATCTCACTAAAAATGGAAAATGGCTCTTCAGGATGTTTGTGGTTTCCTGGACACCCTTGATGACACCGGCCCATGCACTTACCCACCAAATGAGATGGGATACATGTGGAGGACAGCATCTGAGTTTGATAGAGATAGTGCTTTTCATTTTCTTTTCCCCCCTCAGCAGTGCAGCAGAAAAAACAGAGTGCCAACTCTTTTCTCTTCAACTTTCTCCAGTCTGTCACCTCATCAGCAACCCTTTCAGCTATCACACGGTACCACAACTTTGGGTTTTATATTTCAGGATGGCGTGATAGCCGCTGCTGACACTCGCGCCAGCTGTAAGGGTCTAATTTGCTGCCCGACAAGTCAAAAGATTATGCCCATCCACTCTCACCTGGTGGTCAACACCTCGGGCAGCGGTGCCGATTGTATGTTGTGGGAACGGATCCTCACCCGTGAGATGAGGCTTTACCAGCTTCGCCATCGCAAGAGACTAAGCATCAATGGAGCTGCAAAACTGCTTTCCATGATGCTTCATCCGTTCAAAGGCACTAATGTGTGTGTTGCAGCTACTCTATGTGGATGGGATGGAGAAGAAACTCGGGAAACCCTAAATTCCTGCATGGAAATTGCAGAGGTTAAGGAAGCAGTGGAACAGGATACCGGTGTATCCACAATTTCAGATTCAGCTCTAAGTAGTGTGAAAATGGCCTCTGTAAATGAGCAGGAGATTTTAAAAGACGCTTATGCACTGAATCCAGCTGTGTCAGATCAAAATACAAAAAATGTTCTGTCTTTTGGAGGACGGTCTGGTCCCAGGGTATGCTATGTTTGCAGTGATGGCCTGCAACTGAAAGGAGAGATAATATCAGTGGGCTCAGGGTCACCCTATGCGTACGCTGTTCTTGATGATGGCTGGAGATGGGGGATGACTGTGGATGAGGCAGTGGCACTGGCCCGGGAGGCTGTTTTCAGAGCCACTCACTGGGATGCCTACTCTGGGAATAATGTAGACCTTTTCCACATCACTGCCCATGGCTGGCGACGCAGAGACAGAGAAGATCTGAAGGAGGAGTACTACAGAGAGAGGGAGAGAAAGAGGAAGAAGATCAAGGAGAGGGAGAAAGAGAGACAGAAAAGAGAGGGGGATGAGCTAGGGGAAGGTGATATATATTCAGTACACTGCGGATAGGGACACAAACTGTGGGAATACAAAAATACATGGATGGAATGTGAACGTGATGGACAGAAATAGCAGTTTCAATGTCAGGCGGTTCACTTGATAGTACAGATAAAAAAGAATCCACAATGCACAGGGGAAGAAAATAAGTTTTCATAAACTGTATTTCAACCAAAAAAGTAAATAGTCGTCAATACAATGCATTTTTTCAGATAAACATTTGTAATCATAGGCTAAACAAATTGGATTTTCCTTGATATTGTTATTCTGCTTTTTTTTTATTAATATGAGTCAACAAATTTAGGCTGTGTACAATTATTGACAATGTAGTCTACATGTGCAATAAACGTTGCCTTATATAGAAATTAATGTGTGACTCAGCAATATTTTGAGAAATCAATGACACAACCGATTTTTAAGAAGTCTAAACATCTGGATAAATATAAAAAGAATTAACAATTTGATAGCAAAAAAGATAGTCAATAAATAAATAAATCCATTCCTCAGAGACCCATTGATAGGTCTACTAATGGTACATTTTTTCCTCATTAAAAGTGTTTGTAGGAAGTCACTGGTTATAAAAAAAAAACGTGATTTTAAACTTATTTTGGTATGATTTTTTTTATTAAACAAAAGGCATTAAGAACTAGTTTGGTAAAACTGTGAGGTATACATCAAATACAAAATAAAACTACATTTGTTGACAGTGTTAGGAATGGTGTCAGTGTAAGCACTTATCAAGCTGTGACATTCAATGTACTGTAATGTTTTTTTTTTTCAAACCAAAAACTGTCACTATAACAAATTACAGAGTGTCAGCCACTTGTATGAGTAGTTGAGGCATATTTAGTAAAAATTCAATTGCTTCGAACAAGTGTTTCGCTACTGTCGTTCATCCTAGGCGTTAGATGGCGATGCGGCGCCACAATCGTTTGCATCTTCAACATGTAACATACAAGAAGCGGAACGCCGCTTCTCTGACTATTATCTGAAACATGGCGCTGTCTAGTGTGTTGCGGAGTGAGTCTGCGGATTTTGCAGATCGCTTTAACCAGCCTTTTGCGCACGGTTGTGGCCTTAACCAGACAGATCTCGGCTTTGGAGAAGCGTTGGATGATAGTCTGAACTTCGCCGTGAAACCGCTGGGTGAAGGGGATGAACCGGAGAGAAAAATCGAGTTTCTTCACGGCACGACCACCTTAGCATTCAAAGTGAGTTCGTTTAGCCAGGAGCTAATAGCATCTGGCCAGTTTAAAAACGATTTACTCCACCTTACAATTGAAATCTTCATATCATAACAGTTATGACATGCAGAAGCTTGTGTCTTTTATAAAACTGCTGTTATGTTTATACAGTGTTTGTAATGAATAGAAAAAGGCTGAATGGTAGACAGAAGAGCAAGAGCCTGTTAGTTACTCACAGTCGCTAAGTACAGCAGTGTCTAATCATTTAACTTTTGTGTTATAAATAATTAAAACGTCTTTATAGAGCTTCGAAGTGTGTTAATGTCTGTATGAATGTTTAAATGTAGATTGATTACAGAATTAATACATACAGACTCCAGCTTTGCTCCAAAATACCAAAGTGAGGATTGTAAGAATCATAAGACAGATGATGTTAATGACACAGCAAATAATTTAGCTTTTTCATAGTGGCCTATAGTGTCCAGTTGTTGCTGGTTCATAAGTAGATGATCTTGTCAGAATCTTATGCAGACAGAAGTGACATGTTTAATCTACTTTATTATTACAGTTAATAATTTTTTATTAGTACTGAAGCGAGTTACTGACAAATGTGTTATATAATCACAACTCCGCACTGTTTACATGTTAAATCTGTTAAGGTTTACTTTGTCGTTTATTGTCCTCAGTGGTAGGGATGGGCGATACCCCTTATTTTGTTTTCGATACGATACCATTATTATTATTATTGTTGTTAAATAAACAAAACCACTGGTAAATAAAATGCACCCTAGTATCGATATTTTTGTTTGAGTATGGATACTTTCGATACTCGCGTCAGTATCGATATATCGATACTTTGTATCGATACGCCCATCCCTACTCAGTGGCACTGATTGGATAATTGCTTTGACTTAATAGATTATTCATAAGCCTGTGTTAGTTATGCAGACAGAAGTGACATGTTTAATCTACTTTATTATTACAGTTAATAATTTTTTATTAGTACTGAAGCGAGTTACTGACAAATGTGTTATATAATCACAACTCCGCACTGTTTACATGTTAAATCTGTTAAGGTTTACTTTGTCGTTTATTGTCCTCAGTGGCACTGATTGGATAATTGCTTTGACTTAATAGATTATTCATAAGCCTGTGTTAATCTATTAGTTAGAACAAACAAATTATGACTTATTAATATCATCAAGTGTTATTCTATTTAAGTCTGATGGGACTCTGCATGATAATAGTGACGTGTGAACTTGTTCTGACAGGACAATATAATTCTATTTTATGCTTTTAGAAGAATTTTTACAAAATAAAGAATTTGTAAAATGCTCTAAGTAAATATTCATGATTTATGCATGAAAACAAAAATCTGTACATAGCAACTTTTGAATGGGTCTCAGTGGAGAAGGATGATTTATAGGACCAAATGGTTTAGTTTCATAACCTACCCATCTAACTGTACCACACTAACCAGCCAAACCTTGACTACTTGATAAATTTTTAGATTAAAAGTCATTCTACATCAGCATTTTGTCATTGTAAAGTAATAGAATGAACAGTAATAGAATGTAAAGTAAAATATAAAAAGTTGTCTTTTTCTCAATTAATATTAAATTTGCAAGCTTCAAATTTATATTTCTCTCATCTGTCTCAGTTTCAGCATGGCGTCATTGTGGCTGTGGATTCCAGAGCAACAGCCGGTTCCTACATTGCTTCACAGACAGTGAAGAAGGTGATTGAAATCAACCCGTACCTGCTTGGCACCATGGCTGGAGGAGCCGCGGACTGCAGCTTCTGGGAGCGTCTGCTGGCCAGGCAGTGTCGCATCTATGAGCTGCGCAACAAAGAGCGCATTTCAGTGGCGGCTGCCTCCAAGCTACTGGCTAACATGGTGTATCAGTACAAAGGCATGGGGCTCAGCATGGGCACGATGGTCTGCGGCTGGGACAAAAGAGGACCAGGTGAATATCATATGCATGTTTTAAAGGGACAGTTCATCCAAAAATAAAAATTCTATCATCATTTACTCACCCTCAAGTTGTCCAAATCTGTATAAGTTTCTTTCTTCTGCTAAACACAAAAGAAGATATTTTGATAATGTCGGTAACAAAGCAGTTGACTTCCATAGTTTTTTCCCCCTCCATACTATGGAAGTCAATGGCTACCCTCAGCTGTTTATTTTTGTAACCAAAATTCTTCAAATATCTTTTTTTTTTTAAATCAACAGAAGAAAGAAAATGATGGTGGTAGATTTTTTTTAATTTTTGGGTGAACCTTTAAGTGGATCAAAACACGATTAGACAAAGTTCTTGTAATTGGTCAGAATCATTTTTGGGCCTTATGCATTTGGCTAGATATTTAATTTACATAATACATACTGGTAAAATGTATATAACAGTGTTGGGCGATATACTCAGTTGTCATATTGTCCTACCATCAGCCTGTGAGATCGCCGATACACAATATTATCATGCAAATTTATGTAATTATTTATTTACTTAGTTTTATTGCTGGAAATTGAACCAACTCTAGCGTAAGGCTAAAAGAAGTCTAATGTTTTAAAAATGACTGAATTTGTATTTAACTTACTAATTATTAGGCTTACATTTCCTCAGTTTTTCAAAAAGCAGCTACAGAAAACGAGCAAAGAATATTTACATTATCAAAAAGTACATCATAACTGACTTCAGACTAGCACGAGTATATGCACTTTAAAAACACTCCCACTATTCAGTAAAGCTGTCTACACTGTATGATGAATAAATCTCTTATACTTGCATCGCACGTACATCACTTTGTTGTTTATGATGAGAATTTGTGAGGCAGAATTCAGTCAGCGTGCGCTGAACAACAAAACTCCGCTGTTTCAGGGATGACTCATCTGAATGCATCTGATTGGCCATTGTATTCATAAACTCAACGGCATCGTGTGTTATTGGTTAGAAGCAACACTGTAAAAATGTGGAAAAAGACATATTATGGAACAAATAAGCCCTAATAGTATTACTAGCCTGGTGATGATAATAATAACAAACGTCTTGCTATCATCAGAGGCATCAGCGATATCTCTGACTATCGTCGATACATGATACTATCATTTATCGGCACAACCCTAGTATATAATTAATATAATTGATTTAGTACTACTAAGCTTCTTACAATAAAATTATAAAATGCTTATATAATACATATGTACAGATGTGTTAATGTATTCTTATATATTTTATTATATATAATATAATTTTATTATATTATTATCAATTTTATTATATTATTATCAATTTTATTATGAAATAATATAATTTTATTATATTATGTATAATAGAAATGTAGGCTATATAATTTATATGCCAATATAATTTAGTACTGCTTATTTTTTCAGATTTGCCGTAGTTATGCTTTGATATTGTTATTGATTTTGTTGTTAATCGTATAACTAACCATAGTATAATTTCTAGGAAAATAAAATGTAAAGAATTAACATTAACATTGTCGTAAATATAAACATTTCATGTAAAAAGTTCCACAGCTATTCATACATCCGACCTGCTTAATATTCTCTTTTAAAATTGTTCTGTGAGCCCTGGGACTGAGGATTATGCTAATTACATATTTCATAATGCTATTTACAATAATATTTGCTTTTAATTAAAGGTGTTTTTCTGCTTTCGATTCCTTTCTGCTTCCATCAAAAGCATTGATTAGAAACATTCCAGCTGTAATCTGTCTGCATCTGCAATAGCTTTGTAATGTAAAAGACTGTCTGAAGGGACCTTTTTTGTGCCATTTATGTTTTGACTGATTGCGGCAGTTGGCATGGGGACAAATTATGTGATTATTTTCTCTGTTGATTTGACCCTTCCTTTCTGCTGAAATAGCTTTGTAAAAATAGCTCTATCACCATAATTTCCTGCCAGTCTCCAGCAGTAGCCGGAAACTGGTTTTAATATGCAGCACCATGACTTTGTTTTTGAGATGAATCACAAACTTGCACATTAATGGACTCTCTAGGCCTTTACTTTTCTAGACCATGACTGATGTCCATTTTTCTTAATTGGACGTTGCATTTAGATCTATAAGAGGCTTTTAATCTAATGGTCTTGGTGAGCTCTGCCCGTTTTCAGTTCATTTTGTTTCTTCCTAACATGAGGTGTGCAAGCCTAAATGAAGCAAAACTGACTGAGAAAGACTAAGATAAATTACTGCAACAAAATGCGGTTCGTAAGCATGAGTGTGCAAACCAGGGATTCGTTTTGGCCAGTACCACCAGATGGCGACACAGCGCTCTCTGATAGTGATGCATCCCTCAATTGCAGACACCGGGGGTGCTGTAACCACTCTACATCACAGCCGATGTGTTTAAAGAGGCCTTGCACAGTGACACAGTAATGGGAAATCAATATGCCGGTGACTGTGGGCCAGGAGGCAGCAACAACATGATGGACGCGGCTCTCAGCCAGGGCAGTCGTGTCGCATGCAAAATCCCGTCAGCTAGATCAATTGGGGTTTATGCGGTGACAGACTAGCATGGTCCCAAAAAAACAACCTTTGCCTGGCAGCCAAACAAAAGTATGTGGTAAATCTTCCAATCAATTTTGCAAGTAATGATTGCTGTTAGAAGTTCGATAGCGGCACTGGCTGTTACAATGCGTTGTGATTCAATAGAGAGGTAAATGTTTTGCAAATTAAATCAATCTTGATTAAACAGGCCACATTGACTGTGTTAACAGTGTCTGACACTCTTATTCCTGTGATAAAGTGTTTGTTTGCCGTGAGGAATACATTTTGTAAAAAAAGTGAGATGATTCTGACAAAGATTGTGATAATAAAATTTAACGCAGTGCAACTTCTGTTGAGACCACCATCGATGAGTTTTAGCCTGTTAGTGTAGTGCTAGAGGCGCTCTACAGATGCATTATCTCTTTGCTGGTTATGTGCTCTTATGTGCTCTAGTATCAAAATTCATGTCAAGTGATCTGACAACAAGTGGACAGTGCAAAATGCATGTAATTGTGGTCCAGTTTGTGATTCGATCACAGTGGGGTCCAAAAGTTCTACTTGGAGTCGGTTAGCAATTAAAGGGATAGTTCACCCAAAAACGAAAATTCTGTCATTACTCACCCTCATGTTGTTCCAAACCCGTAAGACCTTCGTTCATCCTTTGAACACAAATTAAGATATTTTAATACCATGTGATTCTCTTGTGAATGCGCAGCGAAGGCTGACACAAAAGAGAATAATTTTTGAATAAAGTCATTATTTTTGTTGTCTTTGCACACAAAAAGTATTCTCGTAGCTTCATAAAATTACGGTTGAACCACTGATGTCACATGGACTATTTTAACGATGTCCTTACTACATTTCTGGGCCTTGAACATGGTAGTTCCATTGCTGTCTATGCAGGGTCAGAAGGCTCTTGGATTTCAATAAATAGTGAATAAATTGAATATATATATATATATATATATATATGTATATATGTATTTTATATATTTGTATTAAACTAATTATTTATATTTTTTATAAATAAAAACACCGCAAAATTGCTAAAACTTAAACTAATATTAAAAGTAAAACTGAAAATGTAAATGTTAAATGTGCTAAAATAACACTGTTGCCAGCATGCATGATATGAAGTGGTCATAATTTATTCATTTAGCAGATGCTTTTATCCAAAGTGACTTACAAGTGAGGAATACAACAAGCGATTGATCATAAAGAGGCAATTAAACACCAGAAGTGCATGTAATACAAAGTTACATATATCTTTTAGAATAGTGCACGCTAGAGAAGGGAGGGATTAAGGTAAAGAGAAAGCATAGAGTAATTTTTTCCCCCCAGTTTTCAGAAGAGATTAGTTTTTAGCTGTCTCTTGAATATTGTCAGGGATTCTGTGTTCTGAATAGGGTTGGGAAGATCATTGAACCAGCAAGGAACAGTGTAAGTAAATGTTCTGGAAAATGACTTTTTGCCTTTCTGTGATGTTACATGAGATGCATGTTGAGAGACGGGTGTTTAGAAGCCCGACGTGACCCACTGGTCCAAAGTAGTTCAAGTGTTTCAAAAGTGATCCGGTTCCTGTTAAAGCAACCGTTATGATCGCTATTCTCTTTCTGTATATTTCTACATTACACATTCATTTTGTATCTACTTATAATTTGTACTCCGATAGCTTGTTGTGCACCTACTGTGAAAGTATAGACATCTTCTGTCCTGCCAGGAGCTGCAAATATCAGCAGGACCGCAATCTCAAAGACGTATGAAGCTCTTTCAACTGGCACCGTTTCATGTTGTGTAGACGCGGACTGCCGATGTGCATGCATGCTTAGATGTCTGTACACAGAGTTGCTTTGCTTTCTGAGCAGCTGCTCTCATCAGCGGCACTCTTAACCAACCATGTCTGTGTGACCATCAGCAAAGCAGTCAGCCAGTCACCTGTGTATATGCCTTCCTTTTGTCTTGAAGTTGCCGTTCATACATGCAGACAGCCACATTTTTAGTCTAGCACATCTAACTGCCTGTCACCTTTGTGATGGAGTGCAAGGAGCCAGGCTGTCTTAACATCCCGACATCGCTCCCGCTTCAGCGCCTCTGCTTTACGAGGGCTCGCAAATTCAAGTGCCTCTTTTGTTCACCTTTACTTCCCCACCCTTTCTCAGTGATGCAGGTAGCATGCAACGTCCGTTGTGTGATAAAACGATCCCAGGTGTTGTACGTGGAAAAAAAAAAATCCCAGACTGCTGAAGTACCCTCGTACTCCGCTCTTAATGAGAACCGGTGCCTTGCGGGTGAAAGAGACGTCCTATTGCATTTTTTAACCTGTTTTTAGTCGTCACACTTGGCTCTACAAAATGGTAAATTACCGTGCATATATTCAGGGTGCTGTAACGATTATCAGGTCGCGCTAACGATGCGTTCAGAGGGTGTAATTTGCTTGTTGAAGTCTTCTGTGCCTCACTTCCTAAGATTGTCCTTAAAATGTCTCTCTGAGCCAATTTGGGGTCCTTGAACTTTACTTAAAGTTTAAAGAGTATAAAAGGAATGTTTCAGATTGTCTCAGAATGTCTCAGATTTTTTACTGCTAGTTTTCTTCAAACTAGTCTGTCGTACCCAGACCTTCAGACTGATGGCAGAAGGTCTGGACTCTAGCAGCTTTCATTAGCCAAGGACCGCCTCAATAATATGAGGAGTTTTATATTTTAGCTGGAAGCAATGGTTTGAAGTTAAAAAATGTTTTAATGATGAAAGACATTAATTGGTGGACTAATTGATTGGAGTGGAATGTTGTGGAATATTGTGATGTTTTTATGAGCTGTTTGAACTCCGAGGGAAGAACTCTTGGATGGTCTGAGGGTGCATGAGTACATTTTTAGCAAATTTTGTTACTATTAATTTAAAACTGACTTTTTGTAACTTTATCAAGTATAAAAATCATTCAGTCATTGCAAACGTTGCAATAATTTGAGATTTGACATTTATTCACCCTCTCATCCAGAAAGTCATTTACTCACTGTCATGTGGTTCCAAACCAGGATGACTTTCTTTCCTCTGCAGAACACAAAAGAAAAGTTTTTTCGTCTGAAAGAAGTACTTGTATTTGCTTCCCTCTTCTCTTAGTCTTGTCCGAATTACCTCTGGAAAACACACCAAGAAAGGTTTGGTCATTAAAAATGAGAAGATGTAGATTATTTATTAATATTTTAAATGAAAGAAAAAAAAAAATTTTTTTTTTTTTTTTTTTTGTCCAAATGACCCCATTGATTTTCATTGTGTGGACAAAAACAGTCGAAAAATTCTTCAGAATGTCTTTTGTGTTCCAAAAGGTGAGTAAATGATAATTCATTTTTGGGTGAACTATCCAGTTAACAGTCCATCTGCAGCCTGGTTCTGCTGGCGCACCGATGGGACGTAGTCACCGTTACTGTAGGCGTGAGCTTCGTCATTACGCAGCCTCACGGACACTTGAAACCTTGATGTGATCTGCAGCTGGACCATACAGTGACCCATCAGTTCACCGATTGTGATCTGCCTCGTCCATCATGTTTGGTGAGAGGTCGGATCTTCAGGTATAGATCAATAATTAATTCTGTTGTTTTTAGAGCGATCAATAGCACCTCAGGCGGTGCCCCAGGGTGGATGCTATGTTTGCCCATTCCTGCTTGTCCTTAGCCTACTAAATATTAGCTAAATGTAAGCTCTCCTTCTTTAACGCTTCCCGGGGTTTTTTTTTTTTTCTTTTAACCTGCTTTCATGCTGAAGCCCCTAGGTACCCCCCAGACCAACCTCCAGCTACCAAGCATCCAGCTGTCAGAAAAAATTGCCAACCACCCGTTTCCCATGATTCCTTTTCTCACATGTACTCACCGAGATAGATTTGACCTTGTGTTGTTCAGAACATTATTTATAACCTTGTGTTCATAACATTACATCGATCTACTGAATTCTCTCTGAAGGGTTTTGCTTTTTTTAACACTTTCATCTTCCGTGGAGGCGCCTGCCTTTTTAACACAGCAGGACGTAAAGCAGTGCTGATGGTCTCTTTCTTCCTCTTCCTTTTGCTTTCCTCTGATCGCAGGGCTCTACTACGTGGACTCTGAGGGCAACCGAGTGTGCGGAGACCTGTTCGCAGTTGGTTCGGGATCCATGTACGCCTACGGTGTCGTCGACAGCGGTCTTCGCTACGACCTGACTGTAGAAGAAGCATGCGACCTGGGCCGCCGCGCCATCTACCAAGCTACTTACCGTGACGCCTACAGCGGAGGCCAAGTCAACCTCTACCGCGTCCATGGCGAGGGCTGGGAAAGGGTCTCGCAGGAAGATGTGCTTCAGCTGCACCTTCAATACCAGAGCGAGAAAGCATAGAAGGAGGGGTTGGGAGGAGAAAAGGGATGAGGGAAAAGGCCACAGCGGTAGTTGGGTTTCAGAAGGGAAGGATGAGACCGGTCAGATGAGGAATGAGTTGCAGATTAGTGATATAACCTAAAAGGCACTTCGGTTAACTTAATGAAATCAGATTTACTTCCAAGAAATTTTATGCCAACTCTTTTGTAAGAGCTGGCTCGTCTGTGCATGAGAACATGAGCAAGGCTGTCTCGCTCCCTCTCTCTTTATCTCTTATTCTCATCTCTTGAAGTTAGACCAGTTTCCGTTATTTTTCTCATATATATTATTCGTTGAGTTTTCAACCATTTTCAGTAGTATTACAACCCCAAGCCATTGCAGTTCCACTTGTTGTTTGTGATTATTAAATAAGGGGGCGCTGTGTCCCAATGGACACCGTGACAAGCCAAAACTCCAGTTGGCCAGCTCTCATTGAGTGGGTGTGGGCTTCTGTTCTTCTCATCTCACATGTATCTGCAGATACCACAGTTACTAAACCTGCTCTCAATAAACCTTGGATTTTTGCTATATAAGTGTTATTTTTTCCCCTCTTGAAAATGTATTTGGAATCTTAAGTCACAGTTGATGTATGAATGCCATTGCATTAGATAACAAAATATCAAACCAGCTGCATCTGCACAGTGCCAGCAAATTTTTCTCAGAACTACTTTTCTTGTCCATTTTTGCAGTTACTTTTAGGTATTTTTTCCCCCAAGCTCATTTTAGTGGGGTCTGCAGAATGTCTTAAAATTATATGGTCACACTTTATTTGAAGGTCCAATTCTTGCCATTACCAAACCATTAACTATGACTGTTGCCTCAATGAACTCCTAATTTGCTGGTTATTAATAGTTAGTAAGGTAGTTTTTAAGTTTAGATATTGGGTAGGATTAGGAATGTAGAATATGGGCTTTATAAGTACTAATAAACAGCCAATATGTTAATACTAGTAGGCATGTTAATAAGCAACTAGTTAACAGTGAGAATTGGTCCCTATACTAAAGTGTAACCATTTATTATTTATGTATTTATAAATATATAAACAACTGGATTAAAATCATTGAAAAAGGTGAGAAATGGTCCCTATACTATATGGTATATATACACACACACACACACACACACACACACACACACAACTTGACAAATAACCCAAATAAACCAATAATACAAATAAACCCTTCGGTAACTATTGTTTATTAAGAACATATATAATCCGGAATATCCTGGAAACAAAATGTTTTTCGTTTAATATCAACCTAATTTCTATTTATAAAAAAGATTGTCAAAATTACAGCAGTAATACCATAGGAAATATCTCCGACTCAGTCCATACAGGTTATTCAAATATTATATCAAATATTGTGTTGGGTTTAAAGCCACTCATCTAAGTACTGCTGCCTTTAATTTCAACAGTATATTTACCATATTATAATTTAAAATCCATACTTATTTTCGAGAAACTGTGTTTGTGCTATTTTTCATTAAAACAAATGTCACTTGGTTTGATATTTTATCAAATTAGTACTGTCAATTAAATTGTGATTAATTACATACAAAAATGTTTTGGCAAAAATTATCGTAATTAATCATGCCCCCTTACCCGTATGTAAATTCCTTAGGGGATTTTCCTACTTTGGGAGCAGTTGAAGCTTGAAATACCACCGTCATGTTTTTGCCTCAATAATGTCTTGGAATTTATCAATATTTTGTATGAAAAGCACCCAAATTAACATATTTGCTCTTAAATGGGAATACCTATATATAATTATAAATGAATTATATCATATTCAGTAGGGGGTGGCAATCTCATTCGGGCCCCCCTAAGGACATCATTGTGGGTCCCTCTCAGCCTCTGGGCCCCAAGCACTCTGTCCCCTTTTTCTTCCCAGGTTGTGGGGGGCTGCAGCCTATATCTAATGCAGTTCTATTCATACATTGTGTCCAACTGCATTTTGTGGGCACTGTATTCTAGTTTTATTTCTAGGTGAACCTTTTAATGTCAGCTCAGAGGGGTTTTAAAAAAAAGTACTAAAATTTTTCTTTAATGGGATTCGTTTTGGCCATCTTGCCCATTTGTCTCCATCAGCACAGGAACTCTGAATATTTTCCTGAGGCCCTGAATTAAGTGTCTTACTTTTTCCTTCCTCTTGCCATCACTGCTTCGTAATACTATTTTTGAGATGCAAATAGTGCATTGTGTCTGTGTCTGCATCGGTCTTGTCTTGTGGGCTATTAGTGCTTGCACTTGCTGAACTGAAGTAAACAATCTCTAACACCTTAAGCTGACAGGGAAAATAGTGATAGTATTTTGTGCTGTTCTGCAATTGTCCTCCGGCTTCCAGGTCTGTGGACTTAGTCCTTGGATGTCTTTATTTAATTAGAAGGGGGAATTTATTTCAGATTTTTATTTCGGCACACCTAGTTTCCCATCACCAAATCTCTATCACGTTGTTTTACAATGCAAGGATTCGCTATAGCCCCCCTCAGTAGTTTTATAGCTGAAAATAAACACTAATAAAGGCTATGGGATGATGTGGTGGCCCTGAGCCCCAATGATTGTTAAAACTAGTTTCACAGGTGGCTAGTTAGCAGATGGAAAGCAAATGAGATTCCAATAAATGTAAATGGGGAGTTCTTCTCCATTACTTCGCTTGGAGAAAATGAAGAGATGAGAGAGTTGCTTACAACATGACTACAAATCACATTTGCTAATCATGTTTTTGAAGTCATTTAGTTGCAGAACATCTGCAGCATCGAACACGTATTCGTTTTAAGTGGTGAAATGAGATGTTGGGCAGGTCACTCTTGAAAGCACTTTGAATACTCATCAACCGTCTACTTTAATTATCCGTAATGGTTAGCTTTTAGAAAATGCAATTCACACATATTATTGCAAAATATTGTTGTTGGGTGCATTGCAATGGGAGAAGCACTGGTTAGCCTTGATGACACAGTTACCATTTGTCTCTCTCATGAGTAATTTGTATGAACCTCCACTTCAAGGTTTAAAAATGTAGGAAGAGCTACTTGAAATTTCAATAGCAGCGTGCTTGTCGGTGTTATTTATGGATCATCTTCACACTATTTGTCCTGTGATTCAACAAGCATTGTGATACAATCCACGTAAGTCTGTAATGATTTGGATAGTCAAACTGTATCTTAACCAAAGCCAAACCGAAGAATAGGATTGTGAGAGAGACCAGCTGGTTAGTTTGTTAGGTGCCAGCTAGATGATTTTTACAGTGTCAAAAAATAACCCCAATGCACCCACGTGCCACCATCTGTCAGGTGCCCATATACGCGATAAATCTCTCTTGCTTTAATTTGATCTGCTCTGAATTGAATTTGTTTGAATTTCACAGAATGTACCCTGATGAAAAACATCTTAGAATGGCTTAAGATGGTTTGCTGGTGTTAAATGATCTCCAAGTCTGATCAGGCTGCTCATATTAAAGGGGATTGGGCATTTTACAGCAGATCAGGCTTGGAGACCAGCTTAAGACCAGCAAATCATCTCCCCTCTACTAATGCAGTCACTTTTTAAACACTTTGTGAATTTGTGCTTCAGGTTTTCTTGATCTGTTGTTTGATTTTATTGGGCTAGGTGATCATCTCAGACCAGCTAAGACCAACTTAAACCACCTAAATTCAGCAAACTTTCAAGGTTCACACCTTCATACTAGTCAGTTGGCAGATTTTTTTTTATTTTTATTTTTTGGATAGTCACTGTACTGATCTTAAATCATTCTAGACTGGCCTGATGATCTCCCAGCCTGGTTTTGGACACATGGGTAAGTCAGGCTGGGAGATCTTAAACCATCTAAATTTAGAAAATCAGCTTATGCTGGTTTAAGCAGGTTTTTTTTTTTTTTCCAGCAATGCAGGTTAGGAGACAATTTTAAGACCAGCAAACCATCAAACTGTTTTTCATCAGTGTGACCATGTTCAGTCTCAAATGTGTTGTGGGTTTCTCTTCAAGGAAAATGTAATTCTGGAAGATGTAGTAAACCCAGATCAAAGAGAAAAATACAGTGAGGTGTGCTGTAAGCCTGTGGTTGTGATTGAATATAGGAAAATAACCCCCCCCCCACTTCCACAGCTGTTCCGGATCGAAAACAAATGAGAGGTCAATTTAGCAGGAAATCACTCTCGGTGCGATGCAGTGTCCACCTAAAGACTCTCGAGGCTTTGTGTAATCAGCGTGCTTCAGTCCTTGAGCTCGCGCCTCGTGTAATTGCGTTTGGTGCCACTTGCGCATCCTTCTCTCTCCCCCTGCGCGCGTGAGGAGGCTGCCGTTCGCCTCGCGGTGAGAGGTGCCGTTTTTCATCTCTGCGCGCGACGGACACGCTCTTGTCATTGCTGTTGCGTGTACCCATCCTCGTTTCTTCTCCTTCCGTTTCATAATAAATTTTCATTAATCGCGGTTGTGCTCATTAATTCCAATGAAAAGCATTTAAAAATAAATCTAAAAACCTTAAATGATCAGGCCACCTTGGGCCAAACTATTAATTTTTTTATAACGCACAGCTGGCCAGTGTCGTGGGGTCTTCAGTCATACCGTCTTTCATCTCATTCTCTTCAAAGTATCTATCTATCTATCTATCTATCTAAACACCGACAAATACATATAAGGCTATTTCATGTGGGTTAAGCAGCATTTCACACCTCTAATTAACAGAGTTAGCACTGTTTTTAACCCTGGGTTATGAAACCCTGCCCTAGAGACGAGACAACCAATCAAAACCGTCTCAGAATTTATCTAATTAAATATTCATGTAGCATATACTGTTCAGCTTTCACGCTTAGTCTTCATATCCGTGGGGAACTGTTAACAATGTTGTGTAGCAACACCAAACATGTTAATTGCAGTGATATAGACTATTTTTGCCTCTTGTTTTATAATATTTAAAGGAAAATTTTGAGTTCAACAGAACTTAAACGTAGTTGACATTTGTATTCACCCTCATTTTGAGGCAGATTTTTGGAGGATTTAAATGAAGAAAAGAGCTTATAATTTTGTAAAAACATTAATTATTCTGTTAAAACTTGTTTATTCAGCTGTTAAACCATTTAGATCATCCTTTTACAGTAGGATATCATGTTGTCATATAGTGTTGTTGTAAAATTCACACAGAAAAGTTTAGTAAGCAATTTTTCCTCATAATAAAATCATGTAAACACATCGTTCACGTTATGTCGCTATACCATCAAAACTGTATTTTAATGTATATGGATTGGCCTCATTCATTTTCACTGTAAGTGCCTCACTTTTCTGACTGAGTTTCTGACTGCTCGCTAAGACTTTTATTTTTTATTTTATTTTATTATTATTTTTTTTTTAAAAGAAAATGTGAGCCAAGTGAATTTGTGTGGCAGTCAACATTATGCCACAGGCACGGTCAATTGAGCTTAACTTGTTCTGAACCTGGAATATTTCTTTAGGTCTTCGGAGACAGAGAGCATTTTCGAGCGCGGATCTACAACATGTTCACAGATGGACAAACAGCTATTAAAACTGTTTGCATGCTCATGAATGCTGTGTTTGTTCAATCAGTGTTATCAACCTTATAAATATGCAAATAACAACTTTAATCCAGGGTTTATAAATGTGAAATCTTGAAAACTGACTACGCTAGATTAATTAGTAACCCAGGGTGAAGTATGAACAGTTTGAAACAAGGTAACCAAGGATTATGTTTATCAAAGGAAAAAAATAAATGTGTGTGTGTGTGTATATATATATATATATATATATATATATGGACTGTATACATTGAATATTGACTATAGATTCCTATAGAATTCCAAAACCACTGTTAAGAAATATGTATTTTATAATGTAACACCATGCACCCAGCAGGCAGAAGCAGACACCTTTGTGATTCTTGGTCAAGCCTAATGCCTGTGAAATTGTGTTCGATGATAGAGGTTTCCGATGATAATGATAAAGAAGCTGGAAAAAGATCCACCATTAGTCATCACCTGTCTTCTGAGTGGCTATTTCGACACAAGCTGTTCACCTCTGTTCATGACTTGACTCTAGAAATGCAGCATGTCTGTTTGTTTTATTCTCAGTGTCTCTATTTCAAGTGGTGGTGCGGTGGCCCTGGGAGGGAGCCGGTGAGGCGGGCGATGCCGTTGTCAGAGAAGCGGCCTTTAAGACTGATGTTTGCGGCTGTGGTCACTTTGCTTTTGTGTGTTTTTGTTTCTTTGCTCTCTGTGTCCTTTTGAGCATGCCCCACGGACACGACCGGCAAAAAAGCCCTTTATTGGTTTTCACAGCGGGTCACAGGGTATGCGGCGCTGCGCATCAAGCTAAATCGCATAGGCTGGTTGGTGGGACAGGAATGGTGTGGTGTTTTGCTCGCAGCTATAGAAAGTAGCCCACTGAGCGAAACACCACTACCATAAACTTGCTATTCTACCCGTGTAGGTTGAGTCAGTGTATGTAATGGAAGTTATTCACATGTGTTTAGCATGCATGAAGGACTCAAATAAAAATTTTTTTCTGTATAATCAACCTTAACCTAGTTATTTGTAAGTAATTTTTTTTTTCATGTTAATCTTTCTCTCTCAGGCCCGAAACACCCTATGATACTATCATGGCAGAACATAGTTTAAAGAGAGTCTTGTTGTATAAAGAGAGTCTTGTTGAGAGTCTTGCGACCGTATACAACTTCTATGATTTCTTTTCTTCTTTTGCCTATTTGCCCCTTTAAAAAAGTTATTTACCACTACCATAAACTTGCTATTCTACCCGTGTAGGTTGAGTCAGTGTATGTAATGGAAGTTATTCACATGTGTTTAGCATGCATGAAGGACTCAAATAAAAATTTTTTTCTGTATAATCAACCTTAACCTAGTTATTTGTAAGTAATTTTTTTTTTCATGTTAATCTTTCTCTCTCAGGCCCGAAACACCCTATGATACTATCATGGCAGAACATAGTTTAAAGAGAGTCTTGTTGTATAAAGAGAGTCTTGTTGAGAGTCTTGCGACCGTATACAACTTCTATGATTTCTTTTCTTCTTTTGCCTATTTGCCCCTTATAAGAAGTCAGTTTCTGTAGCCTCTTTCTTGAACATTGACCACAAGCTAAATAAAAACAACAACAAAACTTTACAGTTGTCGTGTTTAAGTGTGGCATTGTGTACACAAAGAAACTTTGTTTTGACTCCGATGTAAGTCGGTTCTCTCAATATATATGCAATTTCATTTCAACTGTAAATCAAATTACCTACTAAAACTTGTTGTTTTGTTGCTTTCAAAAGCTGTTACTTTTTCACAAAGGCAATAGAAGTAATTGGTGACACCTTCTTTCAAATAAATGAAATTTTCTCTGGTGTCCTTTGAGTAATATAACATTTTTTCTGATATTCAGTGAGAAGATACAATAAAAAAGAAAATCAGGACGGAGGCAAAGGCACCGTTTACACCTGGTATTAAAATTTGGTCGATCGGATCACACGTAAACAAGGGAGGCACGTTCCTGTTTACACCTGCTTACACCTGTTTTAATCCAACTCTTTTGTCCACTTTTGACCAATTTCCTGATTTTTTTGAGGGGCGGGTGTGTGAATGGGATGTTTCTGATCTTTCGATCAGAGCACTGTAATGCATAAAATAGTCTACCTGAATTTTACCACATGTGGTTTAACAGACATCATACTTTTTATTAAAAGTTTCATAACAATATGCTGACATATGCCGGACCTCTTCATTCATTCGGTTAACTTAAACCTTGGACATTTCTTGCAAACAACTTTAATCTTGCATTCTGATCCGCTTCAATCCAATCAACAACTGGTTGATTTGTTTTTAAATAATCTATTTCACTCAGATGAAACATGAAATTATCTGTCGCTATCTATAAAACCTGAGATATTTGTCTGAAAAATTTATTTTTTAAATGGAACAATTTATCGAACCTTTATACAAAATATGTATATAAAATCTGCATATGTATTTTTTTGGACTGTAGTATCTGATACATCATGCTTTTATGGCCCATATAGTATGATGTAAGAGAATATGGAGCTCATACTCAAGGAAAAAGGCCCAAAATGATAAAAAATATGCAATTTGGTGAAATTGCTCATATTTACATCACCAAATAGTAAAATGAAAAACTGATAGCTTGTGATGTAAATCAATGAAATCTTTAAATCATTATAGCAGACTACTTTCTTAAAATGCATATAAATATAAGTTGTCACACTGTATCTCCCAATAATTTGTCTTAGTAAGATGATATTTAAATGCTTAGTATTATTATCAAAGATCTTTAATATTTATTGCCATGTGATGTGCTGAGTGAAAGATTTAAAAAAAAAAATGATGTAAAAAAAAAATGTATGATGTCCAGTAAGCATTCAACTTGAAATATTTCTAAAGTATAAAATTTATTTTATGTTTACTTTTTAAAAATCAGTAAAGATTTCACAGCAAAAAAACAACACATGTACCATGACTTGAAAGTGGGCATTTTTTAAATTATACTAAAAGGGCTTTTACGTGCTAAGAGACAGAAGAGATACAGATAGAAGAAATTGTGTAAACAGGTTTTTCAGCAATGTTTTGATCATGTTGATAAATTAGAGGCCTTAGATGTTTGCATATCAAATATGATAGGGTGAAATACTGAGGTTTAGCTGCATGTACGTACGTACGGTACAGCAACACCATTCGTTTGGCCAATCATTCACATCTGTGTACTTGCACAGAGTGCATTTCTTCCGCCAGTTCGGATAGTTTAACATCTTTGTGGCTTCTGTGTCAGGGATGTTAGATATGCAGAAGCAGCCTCCTGCTCACCTAAGGCCCGAGTCTCTGAGGCGTGAAGTCCTCTCCTTTCCTGTAGTTTCCTACTGAATCTCCTCCGAGCGCCCTGTCTCATCGGCCATCTCCCCTGCGCTCCTGTTCAGGCTAATCAATGCCTCAACCCTCCTCACGGCAGTGGAGGACTAGCCTTAATTAAGGCCCTCCAGCTCGTTACTCAAGCCATTCCCCTCCGCTGCAGGCCTCTCCACCGTCGCCACACTAGTAATTCTCCTGGCCCGTGTCATGAGGGTAATGAGAAGGGATGCGTTCGGCCTGCCACCACTGATGGATGATCTAGTGGGCAGGACGTCAAGGAGGTGATTGACAGCCGCTGGACAGGATTGGGTATAATTGACGGATCTAGTAGTGGATCGTGTGAAAGTTGTAGTAATGGACGGGATGGGATGGGTGAAGGATTTGGGAAGAATGACAAGGTCAGCGGATCACGGGTGAGAAGATTAGATTCCTATCGTTCTTATTCCACGTCGGCTGGTGTGGAAATGAATAGATCATGTTATGGAAATCAACTGACTTTGTATGGGACACAATGGGCTCAGGTACGGGAATGTGTTATGCAAATTTCAGGCGTATTTTTGGCTCGTCCTTTACCTTGAAAGCCTATGTCGCTGTCCTTTGCACATCCTGTTTACCTGGCTGCTCTTGTTTTCCGTTTGCTTTTCTCTTCCTTTCTTTGTGCGTAACCGAGTACTAGCTCGAATATCCAGCTGTGTTAAAATCTCGCCAGTTGCTATCTAGCCTATAATGTCGGCTTGTCAGCGCTGAAGCAGAATCCCTGAATAGCTACATATGCCGTCCTTATCTTCTGCCTTGCTTCTCCTCTACCTCAGTGTTTGTCTCTATTTGACTCCTTTTGGTTATTCTCCCTAGTATCTCTCTCTTTTATCGCGCTCTCGCTTCTCTACCCACCCTTTCTCGTTTTATGATCTCTCGTTCTCAGAGAGGACAGATCTCCTCTCATTATGGTGATGGTGATGATTCAGTTCACTGGTGTTCTTTCCCTAGTGCCTCTCCAAGGCCTTTTTCAGCAGTCTGCTCATGAACTGTTTGTCTGTTCAAGGGCACATTGTGACGCCTCGGTTCGCAAATTTGCTTATATACACACCTACATGCGCACTTAGCTAAAGATACACTTTGACTCTGTGACCTGTGGTGTCTAGTGCCTTACTAAGCAATGACATCTGACCTTGATGTGAGGTTTTGGATCATACATTTCGCACTTTACTGTGAACTTTGGCCTTAGTTTTCCCTTTTGTGTGAAATTGAGTTGCACTGAGTTGAGTATTGTTGCCATGGAAATATAGTTTTAGGGCCGTCTCTCCACATTCCAGTCACCTTGAAAGTGATTTAAAATTCTTAATGGAGCCACTTTTGACCTACATTTATGTAATTTAACTTGGATATTTTTCACTGTATATATGATTTCAGTATGGTGTCATTCATTCCCACTGTAGCTGGAATGTGATTGACTGATCTATTCATCTTGTTCTTCACTGAGGGAAGCAGAGTTTTCACTTTGACTCTATATTTCAGAAGTGCTTTTGCCTTCTCTATACTCTCTGCCTTATTATTGATGCTATGTTTAAAATAGCTCGGCTGTAACTATAAAGAGTGATATAGGTTTTTACAGAGGTCAGAGGGATACATTTTACACACTCTGCTTTTAAATATGTGTGTTAAACTTTATAGAATGCAAATGGTCGTAACCAGAACAGTGCTGTTTCTTTCTCAGCTGACCCCATATTATCATTCATATATATGCTAGCACATATCTGTAGGACAGAAAGCAGTGCTGAGGGATGTTTACACAGTTTTTTTTTGGGGCTAATGAAATGGCACTATCAACCGATACTATAATTTATTTTTAGTATTTTTATATAAACACTATTTGTTATATAATATTAATATATTAAAACAAATTCATATTAAAATATATGCTTTTATTTTTTAAATGGTCTCAATAATAACTCAAATAATAAGTAAATATTTATTTATTTATTATTATTATTAATTATTATTATGTAGATGTTATACATAAAACACACTACCGTTCAAAATTTTGGGGTTAGCAAGACTTTTGAAAATGTTTTTGAAGGAAGTCTCGTGTTTACCAAGGTTGGCTGGAATTATGTATGTATGTATGTATTTATGTATTTATATTTTCTATTTTAATATATTTTTTAAAGAAACGTTTCTTAGTATTATCAATGTTAAAAACAGTTGCGCTGCATAATATCTTCATGGAAACCATGACACATTTTTTCAGGCTACTTTGATGAATAGAACGTTCAAAAGGACAGCTTTTATTTGACATATACATCTTTTATAACAATGCAAAAGTATTTATTATCACTTTTGGTCATTTTGATGAAGCTATACTTCTAAATTAAAAAAATCTTACTGACCCCAAACTTTTGAATGGTAATGCATACATTACCATTTTTATTTATTTTTATTTTTTAGAAATTACTAGAAATTATTGTATAATACATATTTCTTGTAGAGACTGTTTGTTTGGTTATTATTATTAATTGTCATCCTCTTTTCAGACCATTAGTCAATAAGTCCTTGGAAAACATTGCAGGTGTCATGTTGATTGGAGGCACAGAGGTGCAGCTGAGTTCTCCTTAAAAACCGCCTTACTCTCAGATAATCTTTTCAAGTCATTTAACATGGCAATATCTGAGTGGGTGAGTTGTTTACTTTAATTAGTCTGTCCATTTTCACCATCTCAGAAAAATACAAAAGCTTGAGGCATTTCCCTTTTAAAATGTACTAATACGTACCCTTATTAATATGTATACTTTAAATAATAATACGTACCTTTAAAGGGGTCATTTCATATGACGTTGCTAAAAAGAACATTATTTTGTGTATTTTGTGTAATGCACATTATTTTCCATATTATGTACATTATTGCTTCTCCTCTATGCTCTGCCTTTCTGAAACGCGTCGATTTTTACAAAGCTCATCGGTCTGAAAAAGCGAGTTGTGCTCTGATTGGCCAGCTATCCAGTGCGTTGTGATTGGCCGAATGCCTCAAGCGTGTGACGGAAATGTTACGCCCCTTACCATACTGTGATGCCGTCTCCCAGCAAGTTGAGACAAAACCAATAAGGTGTACCTTTTCAAAGGGTATTGCCCCAGTGACAGATTTTTTTTTCTAAAAGTGGACCTATTCAAGCCTATTTGTAGACTGTCAACATGAATGTGGCCTTTATTGCACTGACAGGCTAATAAGCCAATCAGTGATGAAGAGAACATAATAGGCACACATTATCACAATGACAGGGTAAAAGGCCAATCAAAGTACGACTGAGACACTGCCTCCTTTCACTTGACTTTTCACCTGTCTCTTGCTGTTAAGGAGATGTTGTTTCCCCTGTGAAACTTGAGTTGGTGTTGCACAGTTTCTGTATGCACTATTTCATCTCATGTTTTGTAATATTCATATTTTTGCAGTGTCCATTATTTTCTCATCCAGTTTTGTTGCTGTCCCTTTGGAGAAAATGCCTCTGGCAACGAGTGCCCCTAAAAAGTATTTGGACACTTAAGCCACACTTAAAATGTATGTCATTTCAGCAAATAGCAAAACATCAAACTAAAGTAATGTTTTCTAAATTCAGTGTTCGTGCCCACACAGAATCTGTGCCCCCTGCAAATTTAGTCCATCCATCATTCACATACAGCACAGTACATTGTACATTGCCTGTCCCTTTCAAGCTTCTTTATGAAAATATATGAACTAATTTGAAAATGTTTTCAGCTACTGACAACTGATTTAGCACTTTTTACTATGTTTAAAACCACTCCAAAATGAGTACACAATATGTGAAAAAAGTTCACAAATTTCACGTGGCCCACAATTGTTACTTCCTGTCAAGTGCATTAATAGTGAACATGTTCTGCTATCATTTGACACTCAGAAAGTGTCACTCAGTACTTTTTGTCTTAATTTATATATAAATTAACATCATCCCTCTTATTTAGTTATAATTATTAACATATTTGCATATTCTGCAAGGGGTATGTAATCTTATGAGCACAACTGTATATATAAAAGAACTTCCTAACAAACTTCTTTTTGTGTGCTTGTGCTGTATTTATTCAAAATTAGTTTCATATTTTGTTAATGCAGTGACATTGATTCATTTTTAATTGTGACTTAATGTCAAAATACTTTCTGGGATCACTTACAACACTAATCAGCCTCAACATTAAAACCACATGACTAACATTGTGTTGTTCCTCATCGTGGCATAGTAGACATAGAAGTAGATCCTGCAATTTGCAAGGTGAGGCCTCCATGGCTGTACCATAGCTGCTTAATCGGATTGAATTTGGGAAAATTTGGAGGCCAAGGCAACAAATTGAACTCTTTGTCATGATCCTCAAACCACTCCTGGACAATTTTTACAGTGTGGCATAGTGCATTATTCGGTTAAAAGAGGCCAGCAGGGAACAACATTGTCTTGAAGGAGTGTATGTACAGGCAGGTGGTACATGTCAAAGTAACATCCACATAAATGCCAGGACCCAAGATTTCCCAGCAGATCACTGCCCAGAGCATAACACTGTCTCCACCAGCCTGCCTTCTTCTGCCTTCTTTACAAGCAGAAGATCACTCACTGCTCTGGACTGAACAACTTCTATAGCTTTAATAAGAAGACATTTCTTACTTAAATACTGCTTTTAAATGCTCTAGTATGAAGATGAACATGGCAGATTGTGTGCGGCTTACTCAGGGCGGAGTTTCTGCTAATACGGCAGTGTCTGACAACAGTCGTGGGTGGGGCTTCACACTTTACGGATTCTGTGATCAGTAATGCGGAGTTCACACTGCACGATTTTCAAAGTCGTTGGATCACCTTTGTTTTCACACTGCACAACTCTCTGGGCTAGCATTCAGTTGCTGCTGTGTTTACACTGCATGATGGATCGGTGACAAGGCGTTACACACTGCATGACTTTACAATAGGAAGAATTGCCGACAACTCTGTCTGGTCCGCAAACTATGTTTCACAACCAAAGGCACGCGATAAGTGATAAGGAAATAACGCAAGATCACGCTGATATTGTGGTCTATAACTCCTCCCCGAACTTCCTGCTACTCTGTATCTTGCTCTCTCATTGGCTGTAGGTCATCGCCAATGTATTTTTCAGTAGTGATGCAAAGTCCGATTCATTTCCGCGAACCGGTTCTTTTCGGACAGATCGGCTCATTGAACCGGTTCAAAAAGCCGATTCATCGGTTCCTGACATCATCAAGCAATAACGTCTACACATTTATTTTCTAATAACTCAGTGCCATGTTGTATCAATGAAAAATTCAAATAAGTAATTTGTGTCAACATATATTGAAACATTAAAAAAATAAAGTTATTTGTGTGAAAGGATATTGCTGATTATCGCTATATAATTCATTTATAATAATAATCACTTTAATCTACCTTGTGCCAACAGTTGTACACGGAAGCAGCTCCGGGAGGATGACGAGCGGGTGAGACTCGTGAAAACCAACGTTTGTTTACAGGAGCAAAGGAAGCAAAGTTTCCTTACTTTAGCAAAGGAAAACCAGTCTCCTCTTGGCTTATATCGAAATCCTCCGACATTCTTCTTTATAAATCCTCGTTTGTACTTCTAATTAGTGACTGTTGTTTTGTTTCGATCTCTTCCCTGCGCTTCTGCGTTCGTCACTTCTGAGCGGCGCATGCGCAATGCTGCTACGACTGACTGACCAATATTGACTAGCCTACAACTTGGACAAGATTCCTAAAAGTTTCAAACCTACAGCACACATTACAGACATTGATACACAAATGCGAATATGTTCTACATGTCTACAGTATAAAGAATGAATAAACCAGTCTTATAAACTCCTTGATTTCGCTTAAGCAACTTTAAATATAATATGCATGCACAATAAACTATTGTAAAATTTATTTACATCACTCGTCAGAAAGGTTTTTGCATGTTTTAATAAAATGTAAATTAATAACAGTCATAATAAGCATATTTCCAGTATGCACCTCAGGCTTGCACAGTATCGTCAACTCACTCATCAGAATCTTCGGTAATCCTCGGCAAACTTCGCCACGGCTCATTCGGTTCTTGTTGAGTTGGACGTGCTACTTCGGCTGTGTGTCCTGTGTCATCAACCCGGAACTAAAGTTCGATTCAGTTCGATTTGTGAACCGGATCGACCGGTTAATTGCTGAGAACCGGCTCAAAAGAACGATTCGTTCAAGAACCGAACATCACTATTTTTCAGGCAGAATTAATTTCACACAGCAGGATTTTGAATTGCCGATAAGTCCAGATATTTAGGATGCCAAATATTTCACGGGCGTTGGCTACTTGCCCTCTGATTTCGGGCATTTGTCGGCGATTTCGCAAAACCTGTCAGCGAGTGAAAATCAGGGCTAAAATCGTGCAGTGTGAACTCGGCATAAGCTCTGAGACACTGCTTTTGATTTATGGGGATTAAAAAAAAGGAGCCAGACGATTTTTAGCATTATATATGGTGGTTGTGTACACACACTGCCAAAACACATTTATGTTTAAACAACATGTAAAAGTGAATTTTGCATAATAGGTGCCCTTTAAGGCAGAATCCCCCAATCAAGTAGCTGATCCAGCCTTACCTTGAGAGGATTTATTTTAGCCAACGGTGAATTATCTGATCCAGTAAATCAAGGACAGGTTTATTACTTGTAGCTTCTTGTATATGTGTGTCTCTGTAGCTTTGGAGAAGATCTGGACTGTCGCACCCAGTGGGCATTTGAGAGGAATCATACACGGTGTCTTCCTTCAGCTCTCAGATTTATTTACCTTATTAGTAGATATTAAGTGTCTGCTAGTGCATCTGTGCCATAATTAATTGTGTTGTACAATCACAGTGTGTGTAGTACTTATCGGTGTGTGTATGTGAAGACTAGAGTGCCCCTTTCTGAGAGACAAGGTTTAATAAAGACAGAATGACTCCTAATCTGCTGTTTACCACTGCTTCTCACCCTTGCCGCTTCTGTCTTCATTCCCATTTGCAGCTTTAATTAGTTTTACTAAGTCCCGGTGTCTGCTTAAGACGCACACAATCGTTCTCTGCCTTACGACCCACCACACATCCACTTACGGCTCGATGTCTGCTTCGTTTCTAATCTCAGCGGTTTGTTTGTTTGCATCACCTGACTTCGGTAATTCTTTGCTGTGATCGTGCCCGTGTAGACTTGGCTTTCATCTCATTAATTGGCAAATCTGTGCTGCGCTGGGAGCTCGAAGGAAGACCATAAGGCCTGGGCTGGATACCAAGCCTCGAGCTGAATGCCTCCGGATGCCTAACTGATGCGTCAGCGTGGGAAATGAGATGAAGGGGCAGACGTCCCCTGCTTCATCAGGCTCCTCATCCTCCTCCTCCCCCAATATGCTCGAGACAGCTGGAGCGACGCTCATAAGCAGAGGCAGATACTGGAGACAGTTGCAAGGCAGTACGCAGGTGTCTCAGACTCCATGCTGAATGCTCTGGAAATTGTACCTCGAGGGGATAGATGTTATCACTGTCCATCTAGTTTCATTATCACCACTGGTGTAAATGGGCTAAATTGACCTGGAAGTGGGTAATTGTTCTGACATATGACTTATGACGCAGATGTGACACGCACAGAACCTTTTTTCTCTTTACTACCCTTTAGGTGACCTTCCACCAGTCCAGAAAATATAAATAACCTTCACTATCACAACCTTTCAAAAGTTTGGGGTCAGTACACTTTTTTTTTCGGAAGAAATATATAGCCTACTTTTTACCAGAACAAGAAAGTGTCCAAGACTTATTGTCTTCATTTTGAACAACATATCTATTGTATTGATATTTTACTGTTAATTGTGGTTTAAGTGTCTTTTAAGTAATTTTTGGGCTCACTGTATGGCTATATGTTCTCTGGCAATCAGTCCTATGCCCTTCACAAATTCCATCATTACCTTTTAGCCATTTTAAAGGGGCACATCATGAGGAACTTTTTTGACCTTTAATATAAAAGGGCTTTGTGTACTATGACTTTTGGGACTCAAAATGTCCTTTATTGAATTTGATGCAACTTTGATGCAACTGCTTTATTGAATACTGAAACTACCCTACAAAAACAGCTTGTTCTGAACTTGTAAAGATTTCTAAGTTCAGACAGATGAATACATCAGCACTAAATGATTACAAAGATATGGACTAGCCATAGGGTGCTTCCTGACCTCCACAGTGTTCACTTATCTATTGCAGATTCATTGCAGTTTTACAGAATTTTGGCTGACGGTGATATGTGTTTGAACAGGTAACTTCTTCCAAGCATGTTGAAAAAAGAAGATTAACCACCCCATCCCACTTCTCCCACTATCTGCCTGCACATGAGTCTTCTCGCCTTCCAGAACCTGCACATGGATGGAGCGTCAGGTCAGTAAAATCATAAGACAAACACAATTAAATAGCTAATAGAAAACTTAAGTGTAATCTCACAGGATTTGAATCCTGGTCTTTGCAAGAATTATATTCAGCAAGATCCATGATCATCTAGCCATACTTCAATCATTCGTTTTAGTGGAATTTTTCAACTTGTAACAATGTAAAGCAGTCTTTGTAAGTAGAGGGTGGAAAATGTCAGTGAAAAACTAAATTAGGGTTCTTTTTAGCCCCAAAAAACTTTATACTTATGTGATAAGTGGACCTAAGCGAAATAATTAAGGGACTTGTTCACCTAAAAATAATTAACCTCATGTCATTCCAAACCTGTATGGCGTTCTTTCTTCCATCAAACACAGAATTGTTGATTTAGGTAGACCTACTTTCCCCATGCAATTAGCCCTCATAGGCACTGAGACTTCCAAGCTTTAAAAGGGAAACAAAAGCACTATAAAAGTATCATAAATAGGGTTCATATGACTCACAGACAGGGGCGCCTTAAGATATCCAGAGGCCCCTGGGCTACAGCATTACGGTAGGCCCCCCCTCCCTAGATTTTTAATTATTTTATTTTATTTATTTATTTTTGCTTCCTGACAATTATATATGTTCGATTTTTCTTTCTTATTGATATGCTAGTTAACATTTATAACACTGTTCTGTGTAAAATGTGAATGTAAGTGAATATGCACATTCACTCTTTGCCAGAAGGTGGCGCTTGTAGAACAGCAGAATTATAGCCTTTATGTCACGATAAGGGGTTTTGTCTTGGTTCACTCTGGACTCCATTTCCCATAAACCCCTGCCTAGGAACTCATTATTGCACCACACCTGTTTCCTATCAGGAACACTATAAAGGTTGCACACATCCACACACACATCGCTGATTATTGCTTAGCCTGTTAGCTTCTTACCCTGTCTAGTTTCTGTCTTGCCTTGTTTTGCCTACGTATTTTGACCTTGGATTGCTTATTGGATTACTCTTTTTGCCTGCTCTTGGATTATACCTGTTTGCCCCTGTTTTGACCCATGCCTGTTTATGACCACGTTTTTGTCTATTAAAAGCCTGCAGATGGATCCAAATGTCTAACGTCTCGTTCTGCATGTAACAGAATAATCAGCCAAAACCGGATCCAGCAGCTTTATTGAGCACCAGACCAGGTATGGAGCCAGCCAAAGGTTCATTCAACCCCGTAAGTGTGCTCTGCTCCATTTTTCAAAATGGCCGACCCATTGAATGCTATGTGGAGGATTTCATTTTGTATAGCCACCTTATGCCTGGCGATGAGGATTCGGTAAAGGACTGTTTCTGGAGCGGTCTTGATGCCAATATTAGCTTAAACTTACCGGATGAAAACCTTAGTTGGACTCTGGCACAGTTTATTGACTTTGTCTTGCAGTTTTGTGGATCTCCCTTTACGGTTGAGGAGGTCACTACTTCGAGGTTTCCAGTTCCTTTCTGTTCTGTGTTCCCTGTACCTGAGCCTCGTCACAAAATGCCTGCCAGCCCCGAGACCTTTTGTAAGATGGTTGCTAGCACGGAGACTACCCACGTCACAACTACCATCCCTGAGTCTAGTCAAGTCACAGCTGATCATTCAGAGTCTCGTCACGTTGCAGTTGATCGTCCAGAGTTTTCTCAAGCAGGATCGGCCATGCCCATTGCCAAAAAGTCAGTCCTTCGGTATCCCAGTCTGGTATCCAGTGTGAGCAATCTACCACTGGTGTCTGCACGCTCTGCTACAGGGGCGCCTTAAGATATCCAGAGGCCCCTGGGCTACAGCATTACGGTAGGCCCCCCCTCCCTAGATTTTTAATTATTTTATTTTATTTATTTACCTGACAATTCTGACAATTATATATGTTCGATTTTTCTTTCTTATTGATATGCTAGTTAACATTTATAACTGTAAAATGTGTAAAATGTGAATGTAAGTGAATATGCACATTCCCTCTTTGCCAGAAGGTGGCGCTTGTAGAACAGCAGAATTATAGCCTTTATGTCACGATAAGGGGTTTTGTCTTGGTTCACTCTGGACTCCATTTCCCATAAACCCCTGCCTAGGAACTCATTATTGCACCACACCTGTTTCCTATCAGGGACACTATAAAGGTTGCACACATCCACACACACATCGCTGATTATTGCTTAGCCTGTTACCCTGTCTAGTTTTTGTCTTGCCTTGCCTTGTTTTGGATGGATCCAGATGTCTAACGTCTCGTTCTGCATTTAACAGAATAATCAGCCAAAACCGGATCCAGCAGCTTTATTGAGCACCAGACCAGGTATGGAGCCAGCCAAAGGTTCATTCAACCCCGTAAGTGTGCTCTGCTCCATTTTTCAAAATGGCAGACCCATTGAACTTTATGTGGAGGAATTCCTTCTGTATAGCCACCTTATGCCTGGGGATGAGGATTTGGTAAAAGACGGTGTCTGTTTCTTGATGCTAATATTAGCTTAAATTTACCAGAGGCAAACCCCAGCTGGACCCTGGCACAGTTTATTGACTTTGTTTTGCAGTTTTGTGGATCTCCCTTTACAGTTGGGGAGGTTGAGGAGGTCACTACTCCGAGGTTTCCAGCCCCTTTCCGTTCTGTGGTCCCTGTACCCGAGCCTCGTCACAAAATGCCTGACAGCCCAGAGACTTTTTGTAAGATGGTTGCTAGCCCAGAGACTAGCCCCGCCACAACTGCCATCCCTGTGTCTAGTCAAGTCACAGCCGTTCTTCCTGAGTCCAGTCACGTTGCGGTTGATCGTTCAGAGTCTCGTCACGTCTCAGTCGATCATTCAGAGCCTTCTCATGCCGGGTCAACCATGCCCATTGCCACAAGGCCAGTCCCAAGGTATCCGAGACTGGCATCCAGTGTGTCAGATCCACCGCTGGTATCGGCTAGAGCAGCGGGCATTCCAAGGGCCTCAGCACGGATTATTCCAGAGACTGTCCCCCTACACTCAGTGCTCTCTGTTATGGGGATCACTATCCTTTGCGTTTCAGTGTCACCATGGCTCTTTGGCTCTCCGTCTTCTCCTTGGGCCCCACATCCACTGGCTCCGTTTCTGTCAGTCGGACCCCTGAGACCTCCTGTTTCACTCTCCTCATGGTTCCTCCCTCCATCAACTCCACCGTGGACTGAGAGTTGTTCTCGTAATTCTGTTAGGAGCATCTGGAAACCGCTCTTAGTTGGGGGGCTCTGTCACGATAAGGGGTTTTGTCTTGGTTCTCTCTGGACTCCATTTCCCATAAACCCCTGCCTAGGAACTCATTATTGCACCACACCTGTTTCCTATCAG
>NW_015628690.1:707947-708421 GCF_001515625.1 Sinocyclocheilus rhinocerous | reverse complement strand
AGGCCGTATGTGAACTCTCTGCCTGTCCTGTCACGGCTATGGAAGCCATATATGAACTCTCTGATTGTCCCATCACGGCCAGGGAGGCTGTTTCAGAACTCTTTGCACCAGCTCCGCCAGGCTTCCTCGTTCCTCCGGCTCCACCTTGGTCATTCGTTGACCTGCCCTCGCCTCAGGACTACACTCCTCCGGCTTCGCCTCGTCCCTCCGCCCCTTCGGTTCCGTTGGGCTCCTCTCTCCCTCCGGCTCTGCCTTGGTCCTCGGTCACTCCGGCTCCACCGCAGCCTTCCGGAACCCCACCTTCACCTCGGTCACCAGAGCCGTCGTGTCCCTCAGTGTCACCCTGGCTCTTCGGCTCTCCGTCTTCTCCTTGGGCCCCCCGTCCACCGGCTCCGTTTCTGTCAGTCGGACCCCTGAGACCTCCTGTTTCACTCCCCTCATGGTTCCTCCCTCCATCAACTCCACCGTGGACTG
>NW_015628690.1:704997-706557 GCF_001515625.1 Sinocyclocheilus rhinocerous | reverse complement strand
TGTCACGATAAGGGGTTTTGTCTTGGTTCTCTCTGGACTCCATTTCCCATAAACCCCTGCCTAGGAACTCATTATTGCACCACACCTGTTTCCTATCAGGGACACTATAAAGATTGCACACATCCACACACACATCGCTGATTATTGCTTAACCTGTTAGCTTGTTACCCTGTCTAGTTTCTGTCTTGCCTTGCCTTGCCTTGCCTTGTTTTGCCTACGTATTTTGACCTTGGATTGCTTATTGGATTACGCTTTTTGCCTGCTCTTGGATTATGCCTGTTTGCCCCTGTTTTGACCCATGCCTGTTTATGACCACGTTTTTGTCTATTAAATGCCTGCAGATGGATCCAAATGTCTAACGTCTCGTTCTGCACGTAACACTTTACATAAAGTAAACTATACAAAAAGAAAATGCCATCAAAATCTGACAGGGTAGCACAAATCGACAGAACACCGGTTCGGTTCCTTTCACACAGCAGTGTTGTGTTTCTTGTTAAGCTGCACGTTACTGCCCTTGAATACCTGTATAGTTTTGTAATCGATCTATGAGTATGTCATGATCTATAGTGTCGAACGCAGCACTAAGATCAAGTAAAACTAGGAATGAGAGTAATCTAATAATAATAATAACATAGAGACACACACACATAGGCTTCTTTACTAGTGCATTGTGCATTCCGTTCACAGTATATCGGTGGAACATACCAACTATACAAACTGTGTGGGGGTAACCTAAACTGAACCATTCACTACAAATACTACAAGCAGGGCGTCGCTGAAAATGAGTGTGTAAGTTTGTTAACAGAATGCTGTTTTCACTGCTGCAAACTCCCATACAAATACTTATTCGAAAAATATAATTTCCCAGCAGCCAGTAGGCCCCTCCCAAGTGTACCTGGGCTTCAGCCCCTTAAAGCCTGTGTGTTAATGCGCCCCTGCTCACAGACTACATTCTAATTAATCTAGTTCACATAATAGCTTCGTGTTAAGAACATACCGAAATTTAAGTCATCATTCACTGAAAATATTCTCTGTCAACTCACCGAATTATGCTTTTATGTCCTTTTTAAAATTCGAAAGTCTCAGTCTTCATTGTAACAGCATGAAGTTTTTTATGCATTTTGAATGACATGAGTAAAAAATGATAGAATTTTTGGTTGAACTGTTCCTTTAAAACATGTATGACCATAGACTGTAAAAAAATATGGACGACGCACCTTCAATCTCTTCCATTGAAGAAAAGTGAAGCCGCCATTGTCCCAACAGGGTGCGGCCATATTGCGCTGATTTGGGACCAGAGTCTGTGCAGTAGAAAACTTGGGACCAGAGTCCGCGTCCCGCCCACACTCCCGCAGAGTCGATCGCAAGCACACGCCCCTGACCCCGTTTTAATTAGCCTGACTGCTCCAATTTTTGTCTGCTGAGAGGATTGTGTTAAAATAAGGTAAATACAACTCCAATATCCTCCTAAAGTTCCCGAAAAAGTCCGTTGGCGCCTCAGTTCACTCAGGGAAGCTGTCAGTCTCAGCTGTCAATCATGACGTCACACTCCCGTTTTTA
>NW_015628690.1:684738-704983 GCF_001515625.1 Sinocyclocheilus rhinocerous | reverse complement strand
ATGGGTGTGTTGATATCCAGCCGAAGAGCAATCAAGCATAACTTCAGGCGAGCAGGCTCAGAAGTTGGGAATACTTGGAAAGTCACCACTCCTGAATGAGTTCGCGCGAGAGAACGTAATCTTTTAGTTTTAAGTCGGTTTGAACAATCCGGATAAGCGCACGTAAGTACCATTTTGATTAGCTGTCGTACCTGCAATGGCATTAGATTACATGGAGAGGGCGGGGTTTATGACCTATACTGGGACCAGCCACCTGGGGGTGATCGAAACGTGATGGCTTCACTTTTTAAGACTGTGCGGCACACTTGTGTATGACTTTTTACATCTGGAACAACTTTGGTGGATACCATATAAATCTACGGTTACACTTTACTTGAAGGGGTGTGCATAAGACTGACATGACACCTTCATAATCATGACATGACACCTACATAATCATGACATGACACATGTCATGAATATGAAGGTTTTTTATGCATGTTTATGACAACTGTCATTAAGTGTCATTCGCTCAGTTATGTCATTTTTAATGCAAAGATGACATTGTTTGAGATGTCTTTGTTATGGGCTATGGTTAGGGGTAAGGGTAGGGGTAGGGTTAGGTTAGGGTTAGGTCAAATAATGTAATATTTGCATTAAAAATGACATAACTGAGCGAATGACACTTGCTCAGTTGTCATAAACATGCATAAAACCTCCTTCATATTCATGACATGTGTCATGTCATGATTATGAAGGTGTCATGTCAGTCTTATGCACACCTCTTCAAGTAAAGTGTTACCAAATCTACTTGCACAGACAGATTATGAAGGCTAAAGTTGCATATGGAGGGAAAGAGAGACATTTTGGTAGAGATGGAAAAGCCTCACTGCGATCAGTTCAGCTTATAACCAAACACGCCGCTTGAGATATGCAGCATGACCCAGCACGAGAGTCATTTGAGATAAAGCTAAAGAGATAGAAAACACAGAATATTCTCTCGGTTTTTCTCCCATCCTTGAGGCTGTGGTGTCTATGTGTAACCTTGGGGTTAATTTGGTGTGACTTTGACATTTCTGAAATGTATGATCTATGTAGTTTGGACCTACACTCTAAAAGCCAAGGGGTATCAGGAGAGATGGAGATGGAGGTAAAGGCAGGGATAGCGAGAGAGAGGGAGCAGATGCAGCCATCTGGTAGAAGGAGAAAAGGAAGGGAGATGAGAAAAGAAGAGAAGGGAGCGCTGGAGAGAGGCAGAGAAAGAGAGAGAGAGATCCTTGGGAAATATATATGAGAAGGAATAAAAACATCAGATTGGCTTGTGTGTATGTGAGAGTTAGATGTTTGTGTTAGATATTGAGACTCAGGTGTGCGTATGGGAACCATGGCGAGTTGTGCTGCATGTAGTTTGTAAACTTGCACAAAATTACAGATATGTCTGCATTCAATCTTTCAGCCAAGCTGTTATTTAAAGGAGACATATTATGCCCCTTTTTACAATATGTAATATAAGTCTCTGGTGTCCCCAGAATGTGTCTGTAAAGTTTCAGCTCAAAATACTCCACAGATCATTTATAATATCATTTTGAAAATGAATGACACAGTTGAAGAAAACACCCACCCAAAAATTCTGTCATCATTTACTCACCCTCATTTTGTTCCAAACCCGATTTTTAAAAAATGTATTTATGTAAAATGTAAAAATTAAATTGAACAAATATTTGTGTTTTGTATTTTTAAACACACACACACACACACACACACACACAGAATTCAAAAATAGTATAAATAATTGAGCTTTATATTGTCACTTTACTGAAGCCAAAAATGATGAATAATTATGAAAAATGTTTACTTTGTATTTAATAGACAGAGTATATTTTTCTATCCACTACTTTTGTATGAAAAAATTTTTAATTTTCAATTTACATGCATCTGTTTATCATAAATAAGAAGCATACATATTTTTACTGCGCAGCTTTACTGAAAATATTACCATAAAACTTTCAGTGAGCAATCTATAAAGTTTACTGTCAAGGTGAATCTCCCTAGAAAGATACAACAAAACTCTTATATAATCAACTATAATAAACAATCTCATGAACTGTGAGCAGTCTGACCTCAGTGTTCTGCAGAAGAAAGAAACTCATATGGGTTTGAAATGACACAAGGGTGAGTAAACAATGTTCATTTTCGGGTGAACTATTCCTTTAATTCCCTTAGATGTATTTTTCGCAGAAAATGTGAGAATGAGGGTTTACAAATGGAGAAGCAGTGAGAAGGGCCAGATGGAGAAAGATATGTTATGCTACAGGGAATGAAACGGCAGAGTGCGAAGTAACAAGTCTCAGAAGCCACTCTAAAAAAAAGGTAAAGTCTAAAAAGATCAAAGTAATGATCTTTCTAAAAGAAATGATGAATAATTATGAAAAATGTTTACTTTGTATTTAATAGACAGAGTATATTTTTCTATCCACTACTTTTGTATGAAAAAATTTTTAATTTTCAATTTACATGTATCTGTTTATCATAAATAAGAAGCATACATATTTTTACTGCGCAGCTTTACTGAAAATATTACCATAAAACTTTCAGTGAGCAATCTATAAAGTTTACTGTCAAGGTGAATCTCCCTAGAAAGATACAACAAAACTCTTATATAATCAACTATAATAAACAATCTCATGAACTGTGAGCAGTCTGACCTCAGTGTTCTGCAGAAGAAAGAAACTCATATGGGTTTGAAATGACACAAGGGTGAGTAAACAATGTTCATTTTCGGGTGAACTATTCCTTTAATTCCCTTAGATGTATTTTTCGCAGAAAATGTGAGAATGAGGGTTTACAAATGGAGAAGCAGTGAGAAGGGCCAGATGGAGAAAGATATGTTATGCTACAGGGAATGAAACGGCAGAGTGCGAAGTAACAAGTCTCAGAAGCCACTCTAAAAAAAAGGTAAAGTCTAAAAAGATCAAAGTAATGATCTTTCTAAAAGACCAGATGTCAGGAAAATAGATACCAATTTATTCTAGGCAGCCAAAGTCTTGAATACACCTTAAATTGCACCCCTCTTGGCCTGCCAGCAGTGCACGATAGAGCATATTAGCAAGGCAGCCCGTAAAGCCAGAGGAAAATAGGTCTCTTTTGAGGACAGCTATACATACGCTGTGTCTTTAGCAGCTAATTTGTGTAGAATGTTCTCACGTGCTAAGAACAAGAGATCAAGACTGTATCACTAGAAAGACGTGACGTCTAGACTCTAGAGCATATAACATTTATCAGCTTTTTGATGTTTTATGGTTTCCAATTTCCATCTGTCTCCATCTCTAAATATTTAGCTAAACAACTGTATCTTCTCGTCTAGATTATTCTCTTGGCTCGGTTAATGATGATTACTAGTGTTGTTCATTACCATAAACTGTGTGGCAGATAATATGCAAAAAACTTTATAGCTATGTAAAATTGTTGTTATTACTTTAAGCATGCTACTCGTAACAGCTTTCTTTCCTAAAAGAAAAAGAAATTAAAAAAATGAACAATTTAATATGAATACAAGAGCACCATGGTATTCCAAATGTAAAAGTTTTTCCATTACTATAACTCATCAAAATAATTTAACCAATTTCAACACTACTTTTTAAGTCAGTTTAATATAATTTAAGGCGCAGGCTACATCTACATTATTCTGTATACATTTGAAAACGGTGTTTTCATTTTAAAACACTCTCCATCCACATTAGCGTTTTCAAACGTTTTAAAAAAAGTTTCCCATTCACACTGAAACGTCAGAAAACGTTTAATTTGCTTTACTGCGCATGCGTAAAGCCTCAAAAAAGCTCACTGAGATGATACAGACGGAACAGACATGATACGTTTTCATGCAATTCTTCTGGCAGGATAATTTTTTTAGAAAAATATCTCACCATTCACTGACGTGTTCATGTCGCACTCACTCATGATTGTATGATCTAAATGATCTAAAACGCAACTGCCCTTATGTTTTTCCACAAACAGCATTCCGAGTCATCTTTGCAGGACTGTGATGTGAAGAGTGTACAAAGTAACACATCTGTAGCAATAGTGTGAAAGTGAATAGCACACAACAGGCACAATACCAGTATAAACATAGATATCTATAGGTACAACATGTCACATGACCAAACATGCGTTATCGTTTTCAAAAGCCTTCGTTTTCACAGTCCACACTACAATGCGAAAACAGCGTTTTCAAATTTATCCACTTTGGAGAGCGTTTTCCTGAACGCTGTCTCAGTGTGGATGGAAGGCCAAAACGGAGAGAAAAAGATGTGTTTTCAAACGAAAACGTATTAGTGCGGACAAGGCCGCAATGACTTGTACAGCCAAACTTGATTATGCTTAAAAATATAAGGCTGCAGCTGAACTTAAATTGGAATTAAGGTGGAATTTTTTTCACAATCTGAGGGAATTTGACCCCTTGACCTCTGGAACTGCTGCCATCGGCGGGCCCTGGTCCCATTCGGGAACTGCAAAGGGTCAAGAGATGAATCAGCATGTTTAAGTATGTCCGATTCGATGAGATCTCCTCCGAGCTGGTTTCCTCACTCCTATCTGACTGTTCAATATTAGAACAGCGGTTGGTAGAATAACAGATCCGGTAAGGGCATGGTAGCTGCTAGAAAAGAAGGAAAACAGGTGGAAAATATTTCACAGAGGTCCGCACCAGCACATTTATTATTTACGAACCACCACTCGAACGCAAATAATCCTCCTCACCCCTCGCTAGCTTGAAACTTTTTGAATGCATCGCCCTCTCAACAACAAACCGTCCCCGGATCAAACACGTCCACACACCCACATGCCGGCACAAATGCAGAGGGAGTCAGCGTGTTTGTGTTATTGTCTGCTGCTTAGGACAGGACTTCAAATGGTAAATGTCAGCAGGAGATCAAGGCAATGAGGCCTTATGGGCGAAGCCTCAGTATTGTCATTGACAGCTACAGGTAGACAGGTGGAGAGAGACAACATGCTCGTCGCAGACGGGGGATGGGAGATATCAGCAATTTTGCTGCCTGTTTTCTCGGCTGTAAGTCTGTCTGTGCTTTTTTGTGTTGTCTGAAAATTCTTGAAAATAACTGGCTCGGCTGATTTTTCCACTGTCATTGCTTCCCATACTTGAGGGGATAGTTCACCAAAAAATGAAAATGCTGTCATCATTTACTTCCCCTCATTTTGTTACACACCTGTATGACTTTTTTTCTTGTGTGGAACACAAAATAAGTTATTTAGAAGAATGGCTTAAAGTCACCATGAAATCAAAATTGAAAATTCTTATTTTTTAATGGAATACTGTAGTGTTTATTATAAATTATTTATCCGTGCACTTCATTATTTTTTTAAAATGCATGTGCCCTCGTAATCTTTAATCAAAAACGTTAACCTCCCCTCCCCCTCAAAACGACTCATCTTCTCTTCCCGCGCTCAGTCATTCAGGCAGTCTCTCTCTCTCTCTTTCTCGCTCTCGCGCGCGCTGTTTAGGCATGTTTTGTGCCGTTGATCGTCATCGTCATCCTTACTAAATAAAACATTTATTCATGCTTGGGTGTCGGCTGTGAATCCAGTGGAGAGAAATCCCCCACCACTAACTGCAAACTGGCATTCAGATCTGCCTCCATTTTGTTAGCAACGCCCCACCTTCCAACGATCCAATCAATTCCCGAAGGATGAAATCAAGTCCCGCCCTCTCATTTCAGATGGCGTTTCACTCAGATATACATCACAGCAGAGAAGAAAAGACAATCGCAACTTCCGTTTCATGCTGACTTTAAGGTGCGGTCAAATTTACCAGGGTTCTGCTAATTTTGTCTGGAAAAATCTGGTTATTTCAAATAGGGAATGCAATTGAGAATTTAGCCTGAGGCCGAATGAATTCCCTACACACATTTTACAGCAGGTTCAGGTTGATTATGCAAATTTGCCCCATTGACCAAAAGAAAACTCGGTTTGGAAGTGACTTCTGTGTTAACTTTAATGAATTTGCTAAATAGTGTTACTGCTGTCTGCTTCTTTATAGCTGAATCAAATTAGTTCAAAATGGATGAATTTTGCAACATTGAAACTTATTGAACTGAATTGAATCAACATTGAACTGACTCGAGTTGAATAACAACACTATTGGCTTAAGTAGTGCTGCTTATAGCTAAATTCAACTTGTTTCATAATAAATGAACTTTAGACAGTTATTGAACTGGACTGAACCAACACTGAAATGACTGTCTTGTTATAGCTGCTTAACAGCAGAATTTGAATTTGCTTAAGTTTTGAAGTTTGCATCATTGATTCTGTTACTTTCCTGCTTAATACTGTGAAGCTTCTATGAAACAATCTCTATTGTATAAAGCACTATAAAAATAAAGGTGACTTGATTAATGTTTCACGGTTTCCACTTTCCATATGTCTTCATCTCTATATATTTAGCAAAGCAACTGCAATATCTTCTCAACTAGATAATTCTTTGGGCTCTGATAATAATGTTTCAATCAAATAGTTTAAAATAAACTTTACATGTCCCATCATGTTTTGCATGGTTTAGGATAAAGATAGGGAGAGAAAATGATGAAAAAATTTACTATTTATGTATTTCTTAGCAAGATGAGAAAATAGGGAGACTTTTTAATTTTAATGCTCTATTATGTTGTTATTTCAAAAGACTTACTGTTATGTTGGTGTTTTTGGGTGAGTTACCATTGTGGTGAAATGTCGAGCATGTGCTTGGGTTGAGGACTAACTAGAATTCAAGTTGCTTTAATGAAAACAAGCAACTCCAATGGGTGTGCTAGGGATGTAATCCCATCTATAGACTGCCAACATCTAACATCATGTGTGTAAAGAAAAATAATTTTTAGCTTGATAGTTATTCTAACTCTCTGGCTGAGCTTTAATCATGGACAGTGCTGCTACAGTTAATTCAAAGATCTAATCTAAATATTTATTATGAATCATAACCAGTTATGATTCGTCATAAATATTTCCCTTTTTGAGTTGAAAAACCCTACATTATTCTAACTCTCTGGCTGAGCTTTAATCATGGACAGTGCTTCTGCACAATGACAACTCAAATACTTCATACAGGATGAATTAAAGTGAACTGAGTTGTAAACTCAACTAAAATTAGATATGTCCAAATAACTTGATTTAGTCGGGTGGAACCACTGTCCATGATTGAATCATGTTCAGCCAAAGAGTTGTTTTTTGTGTGTGTATTGCTGTATAACCAGTATGAATTTCTTCTGCATAACACAAAAAGAAATATATTTTTTAAAAAGTCTTAAGACCTAATGGTCTTAAGTCTAATGGTTAGAGAGTCAGACTTGTAACCCGAAGGTTGTGAGTTTGAGTCTCAGGTCCGGCTGCCCACTGCTCCGGGTGTGTGTTCACGGTGTGTGTGTGTGTTCACTACTGTGTGAGTGCACACTTGGAGTAAAAATTTAGAGTATGGGTCACCATACTTGGCCACATGTCACTTCATTTTAAAATAATATAAAAAAAAAAAAAACGTATTTATACCACCTTTATTTAGAAAGCACACTAGGACAGACAAGAAATCTTGGGAGAGGAAAGAGGGGAATTGACCCTCAAGCCAGGACTCAAACTCTGGTTGCCTGAAGTGTGACTGCACCAGAGTGGTACAATGTTGTTTTGGACCACTTTGACTTTCATAACGACGAAACAGTTGAAAATGTTTTCAAAAATACAAGTTTGGAACCAGTTTTGGGTGAACTATCCATTTAAGCAGAAGTGTCTGTTAACATTGAAATGCATTTTCTGTGCTGTTGTGATAAGTTGTTTTTAAACGATTGTCATGCATAAAAGAGGTGATATTGAAACTGAAGAACGACGTGGGTCAGAGACTCCATCACTTTTTAAAAACAGTGCCCTTTAAAGCTCATCACATACACAGACACACGTACACACACAAAGTAAGCCTTGGCAGCAACACCAAACAGAAAGAAAACAGTCATTCCCGGGTGGATAAATACGTCCATTTATGCTTTGACTGGCTCCGTTCTGCTTCTATGATGGAGGAGGGATAGTCTTTTTAAAATTGGACTCACATAGTGTTTCTGTTGTGCTCTCTTGCCTAAGAGAAATTATTGAAATGTAGGGGGAAATGCAAATAACTGCACTCACCCGATAGACTATATTACCATAATTAGGGAGTAATGATGTTGTAAATTGTGATGATTGCAAAATTATAGGAATTTATTTTCTATTATACATGGGATTTCTGTAAGAGATAGTTGTCATGATTGTTGTGATAGGCTGCAGACTGCTGAGAGCGACGGAGAGTGAGTACGTGATGAGGGATTTTAAAACAGTCGTTTTATTATGGGAGAAAGAGAGGAAGAGAGAGAGAGAGTGTGTGAGAGAGATGCAATAACAGCGTTTGCCCTGTTCATATTTGACTCAGTGCTTGTCATTGAACACCGACAGACTCACTCAGCGCAGGAAACAAAGTCCTCGCTTTAAGATCGACATTGCAAGGTAAAATATTAATATTTTCTATGATCACACGGGACGAATTTACCGCGAGCTATCAAAGGCAGCGCTTCTGTCTCCTTCATATTTTAGAGCCTCTTTTTTTTAAATGTTGGATTTAAGGAATAAGCTCTCGCTTGCACCGTGGATTTATTTGAAATGTGTTCATTTCAAATTGAATATATTTTGTTGTGTGTGTGTGTTTTCTGAATTGATTGTTTTGGCTGTAAACCCATATGAATAAGAAGAAACATTCTCTTAATTTGTTCAGTTTGTGTCCGCTTGCATTTATATTACGTCCATCTAAAGTCCGCTGTACGATTGTTTTTTATCAATGTATAGATAATTCAACACATAGTCAACACAAAGTGCCGATGCTCCCCATTGACAATGTCAAAGGTACTCCAGCATGTAGGCTACTCTGTAATGCACACGTTCTGTCCATCCTACATGCGGTGGTTTTATGATATATGAGTATATGAGTTATTAAATACGGGACTCACTCTTGGGAAACGCGGACCTTCCACATGACTGAGCGCGCGCAGAGTTGGAGCAGATGGCGCGCGCGTTTCAGTCTGTCGCCGTTCAGGGATTCGCGGGGCAGTACCAGACACGTTTACCGACACCCCGGTGTTCGCGGGGCAAATATTAAACGGTTAGTCCCTTCCCTAACGACGGCTTCACTGATGACAATCATTTCGCTAATAATGATTTTAGGCGCAAAGTGAGGCTGGTTGCGCGTGAGCGAGCGCGCGGCGGCGACAGGGCTGGATCGTATGCTCTGCTGCTCGTGCCATGTGTTTCCCCAAAATATATCAATAGCGGGAATGCCCTTTTAGTAGGACAGACGTTGTTTTTGCTATGTTTATTTGTAATAATGATTACTGATGGCAGTAGGCAGATGTGCTGCTGCTTTTATCACCCGTTGGTTTTGAGTGAAATAATATGATGTGTTGGATTTGACTGAGCTTTCAAGGTCTGACCTGCCTAAAGCTTAACCCCTCTCCCAAAAGAGGGTTAAAACAAACGGTTGTGAGTGGTCTCGAAGGTCTACGTATTCCCTTTTATATAAGTGTGTATATAGCTACAGTTCACTATATATTTCAACCACAAAAGTTAGCTTACAAGTTAGTCAGAGCTTACAAAATAGACGTACGCAAACAGAAGTCGCGTTCGGCTGGGGAGGTAACCATAGCAACAGCATGTTGGATCATTTTTCGTTAGCGTATTGTACGTTACATCCATGTTAGTATGCAACAAAAATGTTACATTTTTATTTGTTTGTCTATATCTTTGACTGAAGTCATTGCATATTTTGCAGGCTAGTATTCCCAGTATTTGTTGAGTGTCTGTCCTATAATGTGCTTTAAGTACATTTACATTTACATTTAGTCATTTAGCAGACGCTTTTATCCAAAGCGACTTACAAATGAGGACAATAAAAGCAGTCAAAACTAACAAAAGAGCAACAATATATAAGTGCAAATGACAAGTCTCGGTTAGCCTAACGCAGTACACGTAGCAAGGTGTATATATATACATACATATATATTACACACACACACACACACACACACAGTAAGTAGCCTACTGTCTATACATAATCTGTACTTATAGAAAGTCCAATATACTTATGATAAGTCCTGTAAGTAATTACTGGTTGATTTACCAGAAAAGTGTATAGCTTTACACTGTCTGAGCATCCTAACCAGCTGAACACAAGACCATTGACCCAACCAATGGAGTGAATTGAGGGCAGGACTAGACTTTTAGTCCAACCGGTGGCAGTTGGAGGGAGTGCAGTTCTGTTTGTTGTCGATAGAGGCAGAAAAGACACACTTTACGCATCTTTAAATGAGAGGACAAACATGGATATTTCTAACTGTGGAGAGATGTTTTTGCATAGCACTGACTGATTTTTTTTTATAAGTTCTATTTTTGGGGTTTTTGCCTTTATTTAGACAGCACAGTAGGAGGACAGACTGTAAATCATGGTAGAGGAGAGAGGGAATTGGACCAGAAAAGGACCTCAAGCCGGGACTCGAACTCAGGTCGCCCAAAGTGCAGCCTCACCATTTGCTGGAAATCTTACTTACATGGCTATGGTTACAATAGCGCAGCGACAGCCTGTTTTTTTTCTTCTCTGAATGAAGCAGATAGCACAAGTCTTGTGTGGTTAGCTTGTGTTACATGCTGAGGGTATACTATCTAATAGCTTGTAGCATTGGATATATGTGAGACGTAAAGGTTTGGGGAGTGTTGCAATACCGCAAGGCCTCTCAAATCAACTTTCAAGCTTCTTCATCATTACTTGGAACACTAGAAGAGCTGAAAGGCCTTTGTCCCTTGTCACATGCTGGGCAAAGAAAAATAATAAGCAATGGAAGAAATTTTTCAGAAACACTTATAAAAACACACTTGAGGGGCAGAAAAGAAGTTTAAAGAAGAAAAAAAAAACCCTGCACTCCAACTTTATTTCTAAATGTATTTCGTATTATGGGTTTATGATGTCCATATACACACCTTTCTTATTTCCCCCCCCCATTTGATCCTTTCTTGTACAGTAATTGTGTGTGTGTGTGTCTTGAAAATGAAATGCATTTGGCTCCTTTGATGATTTTGCGCTATCAAAGGGACCCAGATACAAATGTATTTTTGGGGTTTGTTTTTGTTGTTTTTAGTGCAAGTATATGCAGAAAAATGTTTTTGTGATGCACAAAATCCCTTTCAGCTTGGCTAAGCTTCAGCAAGGGAAGGTTCACTGTTACAAAATGGGCCAGGCAGGAGGCAGCTTGCAGTTCGGGTGAACACTCCTCTGATTTTATTTAACACGACTCCAGCAATCTGTGTCAGCAATAAGCTTGTAATTGTTTACACCCAAGGAGCTCTTGCATTTACCAAGGGAGAAATCGAGAAGGAGAGATAGCGTGAGGAGAAAATGAGGAGGCATCCATGTTGAAATAGACACAAGACATTGGTTCAACATCTTATGTTGGACAAAGGTTTTGCTTGCATGAAAACGGCAATAGAGAAATGCTGGTATTGTCACTGGCAAGACTGTCTGACTCACAGCCCTAGGCAATTCTTTAATTTACAATAGATGCAACGATGAGCACATGCAAGGAGGACAAGGAAAAGGATAAGAAAAAGTGAGGAATGTAAGTGAGTGTAAAGGTGTTTGTGTTGTAGATCCAAACCTGAAACATTTGCTGCAATTTGAGAAAAGGCCCACTATGCAACAGCAACACAACCTTTGCAAATTAGAAAGCAAGACTTTCTGTTTCCACAGAAAAGAGCGAGTTGTTCCTCTAAAGAGATGCCATCTACAGCAGGCTGTTGTGTAAAATGAAGTCGACAAGCTTTATCAGATGAGAGGCCCTCAGAGACCAAGTTAAAGTGAGTATTAAAGCTAACATTGGGCCTTTTTTTACCATGCTGAATCAGATTAGTATCATGCAATTTGTCTCTTTGGAAACTAACAGATTGCTTTGCATCGTTCTGACATGGCATTTAGTGTCAAGGATATGTAATAGCTTGGTTTTTTGTGTTCATAAGTGGAACATAACCAGCTAACCAAACACAGAAACCTTTTAGCAGATGTTTAAAACCTTCACTGAAAGAAACACTGTGCCTCTGCAATTTGTTAACATAACTCAGGAAAAAATGTTCTTGGCTCTCCATGAGAAAGAATCAGGTGAAGTGAGCAAATGAGGTTATACCTTCGATCTCTGTGTTTAGAGAGCTCGCTGAGGTGAAAAGTAAAAAGCCCATGTACTAGTAGAGCGAGAATATGCGTATTATTTTGATGAACTTCAAACAGTTTTCTTATTTTGTTATTTTAATGTTTTTCTGAATATATTGTGGGAGGCAGTGGAGCTTTTTGTGCCAAAGGCAGGAAGTGGTCTCTACTGATAGGCAGTAAGTGGGACTTGTTATATGCTGTTAAAGTGAGAAATAAAATACTGCTTTAAGAGCTATTGGCACTGAGAGAGAATATTCGCCACTAGAAATTAAACTGAAACAATTTATTCCCATGGACCTAATCACACCGAGGAATGAAATGTGTCCATTGACAAACTGAGAGTTTTTTTTTTTCATGTAGTTTTTTCTGCCTTTGTTTACTAAAAAACTCACTGACAGACAGTCTTTACTTTTTGGATTGTGAAAAATCAATCAATCAATCAATCAATCAATCTGTTTATCCATCCATCCATTCCTATCATTGTCTGCCTGTAATGCCTAATACATCTTCAAATTTCAAGCCAACATTCAAAGTTTGTTATGAAAAAAGTTTTTCTAATCAAAAATTCTAAATCAGTTCAAATGTAGTAATTAGAATTTAAAAAGCATTCTCTATTCAGATTTGAATGGGCGTAACTGTGGGGTCTGATCATGGAAGAATTTCTCTATTTCAAAGGTTGGTTTTGGTTCCCAGGTATCATCTTAATGTAGCCAAATCCTTTTCAGTGCAAGTCAGTTCACTCGGCAGCCATCTTGGCAATGGCCCCAGGCAGCTATTTTCAGTGTGATTAATACACACAATACTTTTGTCTGCCTAAATGGGGAAAGACTGAAATCTCAAAAAAATTTTGTGCCTCAATAACATAAAATCAGCAATAAAATCTGGCAACAACAGTATCATAAATTTTATGTCTTTAACTCAAATATTGAGTGCTGTGGTTTCTTCTATTTATTTATCTACAAGTGGTCTCCAGCACTCCTCTGTTACCAACAATGGAAGATGGATGGATTTATCTACAAGTGGTCCATCCCTTCTTCCTTACACTGTCTGTTATGTAGCCTAATCTTACTGGGGCTGAGAATGAGAATGATTTGGTTGATTGGCTTGTGCCATTCTAGCAGTCAGACAAACATTTGAATGACAACTATAAATCCTACACTATAATTAGTGCCACTCTGTAATACAGCTCTCAAACATCAGCTGCTCTACCAAGCGGGAAGATTAGTCTCTTTTGGTAGTGTATTATAATCCAATTGATTTTACAATCTCTTTGACACTAAGGCATCTCAGATTTCAAAGGAATATCTGTACAAGTTCAGTACAAGTTTAGATCAAGTGGCAGCATTTGTAGCAAACTGTTGATTACCATAAAATGTATTTTTCTTCTTCTTCTTCTTCTTCTTCTTCTTTAAAAAAGCATAAATTATGAACACTGCACTTAAAATGTTCAATGGGGCCATTTTTAAGGATTTAAAAGTAGAAATGTGAAGTTTACAATTTTGTAAAAGCACTTCAATTACATATTCTGTTAAAAATGTTATTTAATCATCGTTTTTCAGTTGTTTTAGGTTATGAGGGGTTATGACTGCATTGTCATTGCAGTGAAGTTGTAAAACATCACACAGAAGGTTAAGCAGTTTTTCCCCACACTAAAATCATTGTAACACTATTGTTTATGTTTTGGTGCTGTACTATTGAAGCTGTGAGTGTTTTAGCATTTACTGATTGGCCTCATTGACTTCCATTGCAAGCAACTCACTGTAATCCAGATTATGCATCTTTTAATGTGCAGAAATTCATTTTTGTAGCAATCCACATTGTTACACATTCTGTCAGTTGCGTTTTAACATTGCACCCTGTTCTAAAAATTCCTTTAACCCAGAATATGGCAGAGTTTTCATGCCAAGAGAGATGTAGACATCACATAAGCTCCATCAGTTGCTGTCCATTTTTCCACCACTGTTTGTATTAACAGTATCTCTTTAGCGACGTGTAATCAGGGCTAGACTATGAATGTGAGCGTGTGATGTTTGCATTAGGCTGAAGCCTCTCTCTATGAGTGTGCGAAAGTGAGATTTTTGTCTAGGAAAATGTGTGTGGTCATGAAAGGGACTAATGTGTTGGAGCCCAACCCCTGACACGGACGTCCGACAGGAATTGTAAAAATCCTATTGTAAATTTGCCTACTCTTCGAAGATAATTGGTTTATTCCTGTGTTAAATTGGCCTGTTCTACAGGATGTTGAGTGGGTTTAACACGCTCTCACTGCAGACACAGTATGTCAGTTTCTGTGGGACTCAGACGGGTATTACATGCAGAATTATTGTATGACAATGATGGACTGATAGCTGTGGAGGGCCTGAAGCAGAGGAAGAACGTGCTGTGGCACATGGACTGGCATCCGCTTTATAAGACAGACAGACAGATGTATTCCCCCTCATACAGTCATGCACTGCCTCTCTGGAAGAGCACAAATCACCAGCGAGATGGCTGCCTGGCTGGCTGTGGCGAATTTTAAATGTGAAATTTTTGGTTGCCATTTTGGCTCATATCGAAGGACGGTTGAACTTCATCTTGTTTATTTGCTGTCAGTTGCTTGCTGTCCTCCTACAGAAACCCATGCCAGTGGTGAACACAACTGAGTTGCCACCAATTTACCTGGTCTTATTAAAAAATAGAAAAAATGTCTGTTGCATTTTTTCCCTTAGCTGTGATCGTACGCTAGCTACGGCTCAAGCTTTTCAAAACCGATGTTACAAACAAAGTAGGGCTGCACGATTATGACAAAAATCATAATTGTCGATTATTTCCTTGAAATTGTAATTGAGATTATTAATTACGATTATCACAATTTACCTTGAATGATGTTTATACCATTGTTTTATGCAACTGCATGCCGCATTTTTATATGAAAATAAACAAGCTGAAAACACTCTAACTGAAAAACTTTTAGTGCTTTTCTATAGTATTGTCAAATTTCAACTAAACATCGGATTGGTTATAATGTTATACTAAAACTAAAATTAAAATAATGGGAAAAACCCTTAAGATAACATGTAGAAAGAAAAAAAAACGCATCTTAACCATGCACAATAACATAAGTGGACTTTGAACGATTAATTGCCGCTTTGAACGATTACGTAATTGTGGCATCCATAATTGTAATCGCGATTAGAAATTTGATTAATTGTGCAGCCCTAAAACAAAGCATGTAATAACCTCGACAACCAGCCTTATCCGCTGCCTGAAGTCCCAATTATGTCACATTTGACTCTAGGAGCCAAACTTCCAGTGACCCTGACAATCATCTTTCGCCACCTCGTCTTGAGTTTCAGACCTCCATCTCCAACTCTTTCCAATTTGCCGTAGAATGGAAATGTTTTCTCGCTATGTACCTTAATCATTATCTCCACATCAAACGAACAGAGCAGGCCTCAGTTTATGGCTTTGAAGATGTTTTCTCATCAGTCTTGTGCCTCAAGGAGCCGCTTGGAAAAGTGTGTGTGTTCTTGAGCACACTTTAACCCTTTAAAGGAATATTCCAGGTTCAATACTAGTTAAGCTCTATTGACGATCACGAGTAGAATTATTTTGATTCACACAAAAATTATTTTTCACACGTATTCCCTGCCCCTATTTTAGAAAAAAGCAAACATCTGGGTTACAGTGAGAAACTTGAAGTGAATGGCGCCAATCTGTAAGCGTTAAAATACATGCTGTTTTAAAAGTATAGCCACAAGTAATAAACAATATGTGTTAACATAATTTAGCATGAAATAATTGCTTTCTAACCTTTTCTGTGTAAAGTTATATCCAATTTTACAACTTCGTTGCCACAGCAACATAACACCTAAAAGCCTAAAAAAACAACCATAAAAATGATCAGCTCAGACAATGCAGGTTTTAACAGAAGAATTAATGTAAGTGCTTTTCTAAAATTAAAAGCTTTGAATTCCTTCAAAAATTGGCCCCATTTAATTCCATTGTAAATGCCACACCATAACCTAGATCTTTATATAAAAAAAGAAGGAATAACCAACATTACTCTGCAAATGCTGTCGACTGAGCTCAACTTGTACTGAACCCAGAATATTTCTTTAAATGCGGTGAAAGCCAAATAAAAAATGAGGCCCGAGCCTAAAGAGTTAACATTAAGAACCCTGAGGCACAATGTATCCCATGTACACACTTACACTGGCACATGACAGATGAGTTTGTCAGCAGTTGCAGCTGCTTGCAGGGATTGAATTAGACAGCAGCATTTATGAATGCAAGAGTTGCGTAAACAAAAATAGAGAAGCTGAGTATTAAAATAAAATTCCTCAATTCAAAATTAATTTTGGTGCAAAGAAATCTGTGATGTTTGCTTTAAACGTCATGTCTGATTTCCACAGACACGTCGAGGACAAGTAGGACACCTGTGAAATATTTAGCAGATAAAGGGGTGATAGATTATACATTAGATGCAATAGAGCTGGGGTGCCCAATCCTGTTCCTGAAGATCTACCTTCCTGCAGAGTTCAGTGCAAACCCTGCTCCAACAAACCTGTCTGAATTATAAATTATCAAGTGTTCATGAAGATCTTAATTAGCTGGTTAATGTGTATTTGATTAAGGTTGGAGATGAACTTTTTGCAGGATGGCAGATCTCCAGGATCAGGGGGCTCCCCTGCTGTAGTGTGCCATACCAATATTGTTCCTCTACACATTTAAAGTCAACACTTTGGACTGTTGGACTTGGATTGTTCAATCATAAATTGATTGAGATTGTGGAAAGTGAGAGTGAAAAGCTCTTTATTCTGTTTAGTTTGACATCACTGTACATCATTTTATGACTTAAATATACCTTTAAATGTGACGTGGGATGTGAAAATACTTATATTTATAAACATAATAAAGTGATACTATAGTTTACTTACCTGACCAAAGTTGACATTAAATTTTTTCATGTTTATTTTTTTAGTTTCCTTTCATTAAGTGATTTTTGACTTGAAAGTTTTGCAAAAAAAAATTTTTATTTTATCCAAAACATGTATTTTTCAACATTTAATTTTTTTAAAAATATTTTTTGTTTATATATTTTTAAATGCATTTGAAATATATTAGATATCTTATAACTTCAATCCCCAAAGAAACACTTTTTAAATTCATAACAACTTCAGTAAAATGCAACAGTAGTGTAAAATCTATTTGCATTAATACTTTAATCTTAAAATTATTGGCAATGTCTGTGCTGACTACAGGTCCATATAAATAATTCCTATGGTTTGGTACAGATCAAAACCAATGATCTGCATTTACTCTTGATATCATTCCCTTGAGTGTTTTGGAATTCTGTGCCATTGCTTTTTCTCACCGATGATCATAAATATGGCAGCTGTGAGGGAAAAAATGTGATTGAAACCGAAACAGATGAATATGACAGGCAGCTGCTTGGTGACATAATCTGGAAAGGAAAGTTATAACATTTTGGTAAAAGATTATGAAAACTAAAATTTTTAATAAGGTGCAATGAGGAATTGTTCACAATATGACCAGGAGCATGAATAAAGAAAATAAACATGATTTCATGTTGACTTGAAGCAGGCACATCACTCTACATTCAATTAAGTAAAAAGTTGACAAAGGTAATTTAAAAGCTCAAAGATCCAAGTCAGTGATGGTTAATTTGTTTTCCAACATTAGTAGCGAGCATTAGTACAACAGAGTTTCTGTGCTATTATATGGTCTTTTGTTTGTCAATGTGTACAAAACCACAATGCATCACCCACGCTATTGTTTAACAATGTTTTGAAGTACCAACAACCCCCACCTTAACCACTTTTTTCAATTTGATGTAGAAAATGTGCTTCGTCAGTTGGTGTGTGTGTGTCTGAGGATTTATTCCTGCAGCTCTGTTTACCAGTGTGAATGATTATCCTCGTTTGTTAAAGTATGACTCTCTCTGATTATGTGAGTCTCCAGTGAAGAGAGAGACTGAGATTCTAATAACCAGAAGAGGAGTGTTGTGAACCTGGTTCATTGGGAGCATAATTAATGGAGTGCGGTTCAGTTGTCATGCGTGATATTTCAGCTCTGGATATACTTGAGGAACTCTTTTGATGAATAGGCAATTAGAGAGAGCCCCCTTATGCCTGCTGCCTGACTGATCTCCTTTTAATAGCATTTCTGTTTCTCTGATAAAATGCAAAATGAATCATCAATACCTGGGTCCAGGGAATGCTGAGCCTGTGGTTTTAATTGTAATAGCGTGACACGAACTGCTGGAATATATATGTGTGTGTGTTTGTGGCCCTTGATTACATTTGCAGTGTATTTTCTGAAACCATCAATAAATACTCGTTTTGAATTCTTATACCTGAAAAATTCTTGGTTCTGATTCAATGTTGATGTCTCTGGTTGCTGTGTTTAATGCTAATGTGTTATCGCTTGCCAAAGTTTGGCAGAGTCTTAATTGAGTCTTTTTTTTCTTTCTTTTTCTGATGCATTAATCCTGTCTCGCAATCCCGCATTTTCCTTTTTTCTCAGATTGATTCTTATTAAAAAGGCTCATCACTCACTTCAATTAGAGAGGGGGATGTGGGTTTGATTTTCAATGGCAGGCTTAAATCTTGTTTCTTGCTGCTTCTTCTTCTTTTTTTTTAGGCCTTAATCGTAAAAGTCTTATATTATACATAATTGATGATCCCGCTTGGAAAAGAGGAACGCAATAAACAGCCGCCCCCTAAATGTTCAAAGAAGATCTGCTTGTGTTTCTGTATATTGTACATTCCACAGAGACGGGACTGATTCAAACAGAGAGCAAAAGTGTTGTTTGAACTTGGAAAAAGCACCACAATACTCGAGACAATTGGTCGAATGGCACGCTCACGTAAGGTGTCCTCACGTACAGAGATCAGAACATTTTTCTATCTGCCATGCTCAGTAATTCACTCAGTAATGCCATTTCAGTTTACACAGACACTGAAGTTGATAGAATGATGGAGATGGCAGACTGAAGCTCAAGGGGCAATCCCATCAGGCTTGGCTGCTGCTGCTGTGGTGATGGGGCCAGTAATAGGTGCTGGAAGGACTCACCTACAGTAATTGCAATTGTTTTATTGTGGTGAAGTTAGGAGAATAGCCATGTTTTTTTTTATTGTGTGTAGGGCTGTCGCGATTTGTTGATTTTATTCAACTATTCGATCTTTAAAAATCCTCGACTTCATTTTGCTCGCGTCGACTAACCGGCAAAATACCAAAAGTGGCGCATTTCACGGATGAGAATCCATAAAACACATTATTAGACTGTTTTCACAAATGCTACGATTTAATTAATTATATGCAATGCCGTTCTAATACAGTATATGCGCTGTAATTATTTACATGTGTGTAGGTTAAATACATGCGTCACACAGCGGCTCCGTTCACAGTAGTTCCACAGACCGGTATAATACCGATACTGGAGCATTTAACAGATGATAAACCATATAACAAATTATAATTGTGAATTCACAAACGCTACGATTTAATTAATTATATGCAATGCCGTTCTAATACAGTATATGCGCTGTAATTATTTACATGTGTGTAGGTTAAATACATGCGTCACACAGCGGCTCCGTTCACAGTAGTTCCACAGGAACTGTTATCATTTACATGTGTAGAGCGTCTCAAACTCCATCTCTGCATGTTGTTGTGAGTTTGGGTTTATTATAACGTTCATCTGGGAACGCAACGTGCGCCATTTCATCAGTTAAATTTAATTTTATTAATCAAAAAGCCTGTCTAATTAATTGAGTTTTACAGTTTTATCTTTACCAAATTCTGTTTTCCATTATTTTCTGGATTCCATTTTAATGGTTCCATTAAATTTTATTAATCAAAAGCATCCCCAATTAATTGATTTTATAAAAAAATAAAAAAAAGTTTTTTTTTTCTTTTTTTTCAGAAATACTGCACATTTACATTTTTCTCCTAAATAAATTCTGGTAAATAACATTTCTGGTAAATACTCCTTTAAAAAGT
>NW_015628690.1:682156-684331 GCF_001515625.1 Sinocyclocheilus rhinocerous | reverse complement strand
CATTTCTGTCCTAAAGAAATGGCCAAATATTAAAGATTAAGTGGACATTTGAATGAAATGGTGCTTGGTAAATATTAAACAAGTATTAGATCGAACAGCAATGTGTAAAAATAATCATCGGGCCGTTGACTTTTGCTTTAAAAAAAAAGGATTTCATAGAAATTTGGATTTCATTTGGTTTAATAAAATATATTTAAATAAAATATTCTAAAGTAAAATTGTAGATTTTTTGTGGGAAATTAATCATTTAGATTAATCAATTAATCGACAAATTAGTCGATATATTAATCGAAATAAAAATAGTCGTTAGTGGCAGCCCTAATTGTGTGGACCATCTTGTCCTACAAAAGCAAAAGTACAGCAGCTACACAACACTGAAACCATTTTTGATTGAATTTTAATTTATATAAATTTTCTTTTGTCTGAACTTGAGTTTGGTTAAGCCAAACCTGTCTGTCCCAGGACAGATAATTAACAAGACGGATTAACAAACATGTTCACGGTAGTGTCCACCTAAGACGTATAATCGTAAAAAAAAAAAAGGTAATTAGCAAAATCTGAATTTATATCTTTTTCTGAGAAATCTTTGCAAACATTGCAACATTTTATTTCACAATAAGACTTTTCTCTTCAGGATTGTGAAAATTCAGGTAAAAACTCACAAAAAAGGCATGAGGGTTAGTAAATGATGAAAATTTTAATTTTTGGGTGAACTATCCCTTTAAAAGTGCTGCAGGAAACATTTCTATGACCTTCAACAAACGTTGTGTCATGTGAGAAATAAGTAAATATAGGTTATGCCCTCCAACGAACTTGTTAATTGAATATTTTTTATATTTTCCACATGAACAAACCACCCTTCTGACACTTTGCACGACCCGCAATTTTTAAAGCACTGGTGTAAGAGACCCCATACAATTCAAACTCAATTTTTTATGTGTTTTGCCTTTGTAAGGTAGATGCACAATCACAGACTCATAGAATTACAGATGATTTTCATTTATTTTTCATTTACTTGCAAATGGTCTAGACTTCAAAGCTCTGATTGATCCATCTTACCTGGCAGTTTGGCGTGGCATATTTTCTTGCCTCCGGATCACGTTTTTATGACGGGTCATATAAGCGTAGAGCTCAGCAGTGACCTTAATCTGGGGGAGGTCTTGAATTTTGAGTGCTTCGTTGTCCTTTTTTCACCATCATCATCTACAGTCAATTCCTGGAAGCTGAGTGTGAATTACTTCATGTAGAGAGAAAATCTTGTGCTTGTTGACTCAAAGATCTAGTAATCACAAAGCATTGCTTTCCTTAGTACATAGCCATCTGATTCTCCACTATTTATATGCAACTTAAAAAATAAGATCAGAATCAGAGAACACCAGCGGTTATGTACACAGTTGCGTACACAGAAAACTCTGTCCAAATCACTCGAGGGTGAAATTTGCTCAGAAGTAATACATCACAGAGAGTTTCCATATCATTTCCATCAAGTCTAATGCCACACAAACGCACGCTCATTGGAATTCTTTTCCCATTTGAGATCGGAAAACTCTTATCGATCTCATCAGTGCAATAAAAGCTGCTAAATGCAATGCGATACACATATACTGCCACAAGCTACATGTTGAAAGCACTATTTAAACAGCTCCCCGAGGGCCAGGTATGAGCTGTTTGAATAAACAGGTATTGTAGAGAATGCCATTGACTCTTATAACAAATACACTACAAAGCCAAAAGTATGTTTGACAACCCCTTCTAATTAATGTGTGTGTGTGTATATATATATATATATACTCTGCAAGACAGACTTTTTAGGATAGGAGATAGACTAAAAATGAACTCCCAAAACTTACTGCAACATGGAGCTAAAGAGAAAATGTAGAACTTGAAAAATTCTACATTTTCTACACTTTTCTACACATCAATCAATTGTAGAAAATCAAGCAAACATCAATTCTACACTTGAATTTTTTTTCCAGTTTTAAGCTGGAAAAACAGCTTAGTGAAAAGTGTTTACAGTTTAAAAGCAAATAGAAAGTCCTATTTTTTTATTTCTTTTCTTTATATTTTTTTTTGCAGATTTGCACGTTCATTAAATATTTTCAAAAAATACTGATGTTTTGAGCAGCTGCATTCCTCTAGGTCAAAGATGAAAAAATGGGATTTACAATAAAAAGT
>NW_015628690.1:672142-682128 GCF_001515625.1 Sinocyclocheilus rhinocerous | reverse complement strand
TATATATATATATATATATATATATATATATAAATAATTATTAATATAGTAATAAAATGTTATAGAATATTAGTATATCTAAATCTAATTTTATTAATTTTATTCATAAAATCAAGAATATCAGAATAGATTTCTGCCGGCTCTTGCCCTTTTTGTGTGCAGTATGCATTAGCTGGGTCATGAATGTTCAGTGGGCATTCTGTGGCCAATTGGGCATGCTGTTTCAGTCTGAGAATAACCATTTTTGCTCATACTGGGCACATTTAGATATCTTAAAAAGAGATTTTTATTATAATGACACATTTTTTGATTAGTATAAATATGCATGATGTTAAGATAAATCATAGTGCTGCAAGACCTCTGTAATTTTCTTGACAGGCCATTAGCCCCCACCATAACAGAGTCCAGAGATCAACACTCGTCATCTAGAAATAGATCATTTAGATGCTCTCATATTTTAAAGGCCGACAGTATAACATATCGCCTTCTGCTCTTATCTTATTTTGCATGCAGCCAAAAACTATGACTCTCGACTCTGAAAATGCACCCATGGCTACATACTAAAGTTCAAGCACTGAAGATTTGGCAATTGCAAAGCAGACCTCAGGCTCATTGTACAGTAAATGTTCTTTATTGCAAGTTTTGCAGATACTTAGAGCCAGAAATAAAACCCATCCCACATGTGAATCATGGGTTTAAAATTAGTATTCACATATTATAATTTTGGCAAGAACGTAATGCGAGTATTGTTGGCTCTTGATTGTGATGTTTCTCATTTGTAAGTCGCGTTGGGTAAAAAGCATCTGCTGAATGACTAAATGTAATATGTAAATGTAATCGCGATTGTGAGAAAACTGTATTTTGAACATTATAGCTGTAGCCTGATTTGGTTAGAACTGCCTGTGGAGTTGGGTTAGTTTAGATCACTCTGAGCTCGCAGTCCCATATTTGTCCTGAAATAGAGAAATAGACCTTTCCTCCTGTCCAGTCAGACGTGAAATCACTAGACTCCTCTCTCCAACCTCCACCCGCCAATAACCAATATCCTAGTCAAAGCTGAGTGCCAAAACTTGTTCCTTTCACATGACAGAAAGTTTTATGAGTAACACCTGCGCACGTCCATGCATTTTACATTGCACATGTGTACATCTGTGTGCATGTGGAGGAGACATTCGTGTGGCAGGTGTGGGTTGGTAGGTGTGTGGTTCTGACAGATCTGGGTAAAGAGTCTTGTGATGCTTTCCATGTCATGTCATCTGCCGTTTTTCACACGTTGGCTGCTGCACCTACAGCTGTACTGTTAAAAGCACGAGTGCCACCAGGCCATAGCTGTCATCACGAGGAAAATAGAATGAATCAGAGCATGGAGAAGGAGAGGACGGTAGATGGAAGTGAGGGAAGGAGAAAGAGCAGCTGAGATTTTATGACACATTGTTGGGTGAGTTTTGGTTAAGAGCCAGACAGGTGTGACAATATAAGTGGTGTGTGTGTGTGAGACAGCTGTTTGTGAACAGACTACTTGATAATGTTTACTACTTGAGTATATTGTGTCTATGCTGTATATTAGGGGTGTAAATCAATTAAACATTTAGTTAATTACATATTATACAAATTAATTACACAGTGTAAAAATGATCAAAGTGATTTTATGGTAAAAGACTACAAAAATGCTATGGTAAAACCTTTTAACTTGTTCCCTTACTAGGCTAGAGTGAAAAACTGTGATAAATGGGGCATTTAATGGAATTTTACAGTAAAATTCAGTTTTTCTAAATGAAAAAAGAACAAGTCATCTTATAATTTACAGTGAAAAGCCGTAAATTGACATTTCCAGAATTCCCAGTGGGACACTTCACATTTGATGGGTTGTCATTGAAATTTCATTTCGTTTTGTATATTAGGGTTTTATGTTAATCTGAAGTTAATGTTTATTACATTATTTTAGTGTCATATATGTTACCTGTGTTTTTTGGTGGTTGTCTTGTTATTGTATGATAAATGTACAAAACAGATTTTAGTGCTTGGTATATTTTAGGTTGGTGGTTGGTATATTAACATTATATCAGTTAATGAAATATACAGTTTTTAAATGTAAATTCTGGTTCAATCCAAATGTTGCTACCATATTTTTATGCTCAGGCAACCATACCTGCCTAGTAGTACTGTAGATTTCACAGATTTTTTTTTATAGCACATATACAATATAAATTTTTGGTGAGAAAAGTGGTTTTTGGAAAACAAAAAATACATAGAAGCTTTACTGCAATGGGATTATGTACAGTAATGGCATATTGATTGTATAATATTTCATTATTTATTATATTCAGTATATTTTATATTATTAAAACAATGACAATTGTTTAAAACTGTTCTTAGAATGTTATTTTTAATGCTTTATGGATAAAAAGAAAAAAAACTAAACTATTAATTAAAAACTTTAAACAAATAGGATTTAAATTTTTTTTTTATAACACTATTTATAATGTGTTTTAACAAATTAGAGTTTTTTAAAGGTTTAATAAAAATATATTTGTGACCCTGGACCACAAAACCAGTCTTAAGTCGCTTGGGTATATTTTTAGCAATAGCCAAAAAAAACATTGTATGGGTCAAAATGATCAATTCTTCTTTTATGCCAAAAATCATTAGGATATTAAGTAAAGATCATGTTCCATGAAGATATTTCGTAAATTTCCTACCGTAAATATATCAAAACTTAATTTTTGATTAGCAATATGCATTGCTGAGAACTTCATTTGGACAACTTTAAAGGCGATTTTCTCAGGCGATTTTTTTGCACCCTCAGATTCCAGATTTTCAAATAGTTGTATCTCGGCCAAATATTGTCCTGTCCTAACAAACCATACATCAATGGAAAGCTTATTTATTCAGCTTTCAGATGATGTATAAATATCAATTTTGAAAAATTTACCCTTATGACTGGTTTTGTGGTCCAGGGTCACATTTTTCATGAAATATATTCACAGCGCTAATAATATAAGTATGCATATTTTTTCCATTTTTAAACTGTATATGGTTTGATTTCAAGGTCTGACAGTTCATATGTGTAAAGCCCAGGGTTGTTTAGAGGTTAGAAAGGTATGTCTGATATGCGCCCTCGAGCCTATTCATAGCCGTTATTGAGGAACGGGGGACTGATCAAGACTAACAGCTCTTTTTCCCGGCGCTACCTTTTCCCTTTCACTCTTTTCTTTTTAGTTACCGGTTTCTTCTTTTTTTGTCTCGTTCTCGGATTGTCACCAGCGCTACATCTCCTTTCATAACTGGTCTCTGGACACTCATTCACATTCATCTTATTATCCGCATCATTTCTGAATAGTCTAAAAGCCTAACTTTCCTTTTTCTGAGTAATATTCCTTTCAGTAGTTCAATACTGGTACTCAAAGTAATTACCCAGGACCATCTCCATCTATCTTTCACTCTTTTTCATCAGGCTTCACTCTATCGTAACCTTTGATCTGCTGCTTAAACTGTGTCTGTCGTTTCATCACAGCGCTATCGAGTGGTTTATTTTCGTTTGCGTATCGGTTCTCATGAAAACTCACTCCAGGCCTGTGCTGCCAACACGCCTCAAGGCCAAAGAAAAGAGAAATAAAAGCTAATTTCTGCCTGATTCATCATGTGAAGATTGCCCTGCATTTATTGATAATTGCTTTTTTCCGTTTAAAAGGATGGCGTTAAAATGTCAATCGAGTAAACTCTGAGAAACGCAGCTGTCGCTGCAATTAACTTCTCGCATTCCTTAATGAAAGGATTAATCCACTGGCAAATCTCTCGGGTTTTACACACATCTATTCATGTCTCTGTCAGCGGCATAAAGCCGACCCGTGTGGTGAAAAATAGGACTATCTGTAGCTCGTGCCAAAAGCGGCATTCAGCTTCGCGGTTTGATGTCGCTTCAACTTTGCCCTCTCAGCTTTATGCCCATTGACTTTTAACCATAGCCACTCTGTCACCGCTTCCTGTCGATGTGCCTCTGCTTATCTTCCTCCTTAAAACACTGCTGCTTTCCCACACTTCACACTCTGTGCTTCCTTCTTCGTCACAGCAGGATGTCTTCCTGCCCTGGTCTCTAACCTTCAACAAACATACAGCAAGGCAAACACAAGTTCGCGTATGAATGCCTTTTGTCGCGAGTAGTCTAAAGTTCACATGTTCCGAGTTGCACGCTGCACTTGATCAATTGCTAATGTCATTCGAAGGAGAGCGAAAGGGGTCTTGGACGATTGATCACCTCATTGATCGGGTTTTCTTTTCATCACGCTGTGAACACACACACGCAGGTTAAACCTGATAAATCAGACACTAGGCAAATGCCGATCAGTCATAGTTTTTTAGTTAACCCATTGATCAAAGCTCAAGACTTTATGGCTCTCATTTCAGCAAAGCTGTTCTGCCTGTATCGGACAGCGTCTGCTGGGGTTCAATCCTCTGCGGCCGGAGTGATTCGTTATAGACAGCGGTGTAACTCCAGAGATGTCTGCTGTACTTGAGGACCGGGGTTGAGGTAAGCTTTTCGGGGCCTGACAGTTAATCATTTTCAGACTGGCGTTCAGAATTGTTCCTGACAGAAATTTGCAGGTTTTTGGACCAAGTGGGGATCAAACCAAATTTTTATGCATTAAAATGATGTTTGTGCCCATCCTCTTACCTGGAGGAGAATATAAATCAGCTGTTATGTTGAGGGGATTGGCATTAATGCATTCTTAATGTGGTCACGCTACCACAATACACTGAAAAATAGTTGGTGTAGAAACAATTTTCAACCAATAAATGACCAGTTAATAGTGGTACTATTTGTACAATGTTGTTAAACATTGTAAAACCAATGTAAAAGTAAAACTCGTAAAACCAATCATTTTAAATCCTATAGAATCACAACACTATAATATACAGTATGAAATAGTATTTTCTTGTAAAATGTACTCCAATAATCTTTGTTTTTGAAAAAACAAAAAATTATAGTGTAGATCTAAAAAAACACAAAACGTTTGTACATTTCACAATGTTGCAGTTAACAGAAACATCACAATATAATATTTAAAAAATGATACAAAGTAATATAAAAATGTATATAGATTTAATTAAAATATGTTTAATAAAATATTTATAAATATTAGATATTAAATTGAGATTATCTTTTGTCTAAGACACATCTAATGCACACTTAAATTTAATTTTTAATAATATGCATAATAAAAACACTAATAATTTAATAACACCATTAAATGTAATCTATAGCAAATTTAAAAATAAAAATCAATTAAAACTGTATATAATAGTGTTATAATTCACCTGTAGGATTTAAAACGATAGGTCTCACTTTTTAGAGTTTTACTTTTCATACAGTACAGTATTAAAACAGTACCAGTTTTAATAATTTAATTTATTGGTTATAAATCATTATTGGCTTATTGTATCAGCTAGAATTTTAATATCAGTGCTTCCTTAAAATTGGTTGTAAGAATATGGTATGAAATGGTTTTAAGTAGACTCACGAACAATGTCATATTTCAGCAACATTGTGAAAAACAATAAAAAACAGACATCTGTCATATTAAGTATGTAGAGTAAAAAAAACATCCTCTTTTTTTTTTTCTTCAAATTTTAAACAAAGTTTTACAATATAATTGTGTTTACTGGGATAAAATTACTGTTTTACAAAAAAACCCTAAGTGACATTTTCATGATGTTCAGGTACCCCATAAGCACTTTGTTCATTCAGATTGACCAAGAAAATGACCAAAAAGTGCTTTGTTTGGCATTGAAACAAAATGTTTCCAAAACATTGTTAGAGATTTGGGCTTTTGTACAGTTTTACCAGAATTTGGCATGTTGTCTGATATTCAAAGGCATTTTCATGCCATTTCATTTTTCAGTTCTATTTTCATCATTATTGGATCAGAAAGAACTTGAGATTTGACATACATTATGATAATTCATGGACCCTGGTCATCATGACCGTCTCTGCTCCAGTCAGACCCGATTGCCCCTCACTGCCACAGCTGATATCAGTAGATTTGCATTTCTCTGAAGCATTGCGCAAGCCCTGAAGTCACAATCTAAACTACACTTAATGTTGCGTAGTGTTGCTTATATCCATCACTAAAACCCAGAAGCGTGGTGGCTTGCTATGCGGCATCACAATGTTTTGATCTAGAACAGGTGGTGACAAATCTTGACACCTAGTGCATGCGAGTGCTTCTCCGATCATCTTTTATGCACCACTTTTCTCTAAAACAGAGTGTAACTGCCTTATCTTCTCTCAGAGTGAGCTCTTTAGTGCAGCGGCCAACTCATTCAGTGGGCATCTCGCCACTTTCCCTTAGACACGGATACAGGGTAGCTGTCTGTCCAGAAAGAATGGAACACTATTTCGGGAGCTTTTAGGTCACCATCTCTGGCAAAGTTGTGTGGGTTTAGGGCACCTTCTATTTGGAGCACATCCCTGACTGTAGGAGTTCTGGGTTGATACAGTTTAGCTCTTGGCCTGAACATGCTGATCTAAGCCTGATTTCTAGTGTCTCCCCTAAGGAATAGGGTAGTTGTTCATTTGAGGGAACTTTCAAAGCATCGATCAGTTTACTTTCTGGGACCTGAGGATGTGCACCTGGAGGGAACCCAGAGCCAGTGGAGGATGTTCACGCTTCAACTGTCACCTCTGGCGCTTCTGACTCGAGAGTTGAGATGGAGTGAGTGAGAAAAAATGCTTGTGTGTACATGCGCATATATATGCTTCCCAAACGTTAAACTCCAACTGGCTAAAGGAGAGTACTGGGTTCAACAAAGTTAAGTAAAGTGTACACCACTACAAGACTTGCTGTCCTTTGATGTTTTAAGCAGAGATGTTAATGCTTTTCTACTCAGTAGATTATTAATTGATTGCCTCCACTTATTACTGGCCAAACAAACAAACAAACAAACAAACAAAACAAAACAAAACAAAACATTATTATTATTATAATTATTATAAGCATGTTTCTTAAATTACTTTTGTCATTATTGATTTGTCAACAATAAAATAACACCAATAATAACAATCATTATTAAAATAGCACATAATAATAATTATCATTACGATTGAAATTATCTTCATAATATCACTTTTTGTCATAATTATTTGTAAACAAAATATAATAGTATTGTTATTAATAATAACTTATTATTATTATCATCTTTCTAAAATTACTTTTTGTAATATTTGATTTGACGACAGTAAAATAACACCAATAATAATCATTATTAAAAGAGCACATAATTATCTTTATGATTAAATTCATCTTCATAATATCACTTTTTGTCATAATTGATTGTCAATAAAATATAATAATATTAATAATAATAATTAGTTTTTATTATCAAAATAACTTTATTATTATGATTATTATAAGCATGTTTCTAAAATTACTTCTTGTCATAATTGATTTGTTGACAATAAAATAACACCAATAATATCAATCATTATTAAAATAGCACATAATAATTATCATTACGATTAAAATCATCTTCATAATATCACTTTTTGTCATAACTGATTCTTAATAAAAGTAAGTAATAAATTAAACATTATTATATTATCATGATAACAATAATAATGATGATTATTATTAAAATAATAATGCATTATTATTATTATTATTATAGGAATAATATTAGTTGATCAAAATTTACATTGTCAACAATATATAATTATAAAAAGTATTATAAATATTATTAAAATAACACATTATTATTATTATTATTGTTGTTGTTGTTAAAATAATAATAATAAAATATTGATACTGCATGTTGTTTATTGGTAAAGGCTGTAGTGCACAGTGGTCAGTATGTGAGTTTGTTTGAGAATGAATTTCAGGAACATAACAGTTTTTGCATTTAAAAAAAAAAACAAGTTGAAACTATTTTCTATGGTAATTGGCATTTATGCCAGACATGCTGAAAGCTTAACTTGTATTGAACTTCATTTGCATTGTATTTCTACAGTACCTGGAGCATCCAACTTGTACAACTATGCAAAGCGAGGGCTTTAATTTATGATTGCGTAACCTCCCCTGTCTTACTTGTCCATGCCCCTCTCCTTCATTCAAACAGCGTTCTTCTTTCTTCAGCCTCCTTCGAACTCTTTATCTGTCTGCCCTTGCTAAAGTCATACATCCCTTCACCCGATTTAATTTCAAATCAAGTTCGGCTTTATTGGCATGATGGGAAATGAACACAGTTAGCTAAGGGGAATGAAAGAGCATGCTTTTACACACACTCGTAACTCTTTCATTCTATCCATCTCTCTTTCTTTTTGGTCTCTCCGTGTCCCTTCCAGACACACACACATACTGTAGAAAACCTCACTCTCACGCCTGAATGATTTGCCTTCTTCGTTCTCTCTGCTCTGTTCCTTCTATGTGGGAAAAAAAGGGCTCTGTGCGGCTGCAGTAGATATAAACTAATGACCGCCTGATTAATTCATTAGCCTGACACTCTCCTTACTCTTTCATGTGGGCAAACCCATTTACCCATCACTACCTCAATCCCAAAGAAGGGCATTCTGCGAAAAATAGCCTTCTCTCTATGAAATTGCTTAAAGAACACAGCTTTGTTTCATTTGTTGAAGTTTTTCCTGTTGAAACAGGAAAACTGGCCGCGACCAATGGAAGGGCTCTTTTAAAAACCATAAATAATCATCAGCGATCTCTGATGTAGATATTTCACTTTGGAAAAATCTGCCTTGATTTTTGTAAAACTCCAAAAACTTACCTACATATACGTACCTATACATTGAATAAACAATGACGTTTATTCCTTTTCATTCAAATTATGACTTATTGTCTTATATGATGACTTATTTGCACACGGTTGTTATGACCTAAAATACTTTTATTATACATTTATGCTTTTCTGAAGTAGTTAACTTGATGCAGTTCCACTGAGGAGCACTTGGGTACGAAACACAATAAAAGCACTGAAACGTTAAAAAGGCACGTTTGCTTCAGTAAATTTGTTTTGGTCCCACGTTTTCTTTTGTTAACACTTTCGGTTTGGTTAAGGGCAGTGTTTAGTAGTAGTATGTTATGTTCACAATAGAGCATTAACCTTTTAGCACCACTCACCTCAATAAAAACATTTCCAAGTATTAAGTTTGGATAAAACTGAATGTGCTTTTAGTGCCACTCACTGAACATTTTACTATGAGAGAGTTGCGAAACTTGCAAGAAGCAACACAATATAATTTTGCAGAAATGTCAGGCAAAGCCTGGGTTGATAAAGCAATAAGCCCCAAGAAGCCGTTGTTTACAGTGAATTTAGCTGTTATAAATTCACTGTAATGGTTATTCCATATACGTAGCAAAGTTTCACAAAATAAAACAAAGCAAATAAAATGTAATGATATTAATAAAAACATTATTCTTACACCAAACAATGTAGTTCCTCAGAAACGGTTGTGGTTGCAACCATAGATATGTATAGATGATCTATTCAACTGCTCCAGATACGTTGACGCGTCCGCCATTTTGGAACGGTCAACTTGACGTCATTCTCCATAATAATCAATGAATATTCAAAGATATATATGCGTATAACTTGTCTGTTGTAGACGCACACAGTCAACTTGCACTCGTCGACTGTTCCAAAAATAGGGGATGGCTCATGTATCGCGGCCCATAGAAACAGTCAATTTTTCGAATAGGACAATATATGGTTGAGATACAACTATTTGAAAATCTGGAATCTGAGGGTGCAAAAAAAATCTAAATATTGAGAAAATCACCTTTAAAGTTGTCCAAATGCATATTACTAATCAAAAATTAAGTTTTAATATATTTACAGTAGGAAATTTACAAAATATCTTCATGGAACATGACCTTAATATCGTAATGATTTTGGCATAAAAGAAAAATCAATAATTTTGACCCATACAATGTATTTTTGGCTATTGCTACAAATATACCCCAGCGACTTAAAGGAGTCAT
>NW_015628690.1:667171-671949 GCF_001515625.1 Sinocyclocheilus rhinocerous | reverse complement strand
AGCCGATCTGGCGATCCACAGCACGAAGTTGATGTATTTCCTCAGCGACTAGCACGGATCAGCTCTAGCCATGTTGAAGCAGATATCATCCTCTTTTAAAAGGCCAAACAAAGTAGTTTTGCTTTCACAACGAAACACACAGCCTCACCACAACATGGACATGGCAACATGGCAGTAGGAAATTTACAACATGGCAGCAACAGCGAGAATAAAAGTTATGCCTTCTTTCTTTGCGTGAACATTTGGGCGGCGTTATGCAAATCTTCCCACACAGTGACGTAGACGTGGGGGCGTGTTAGAACGAGCCGTTTTAGGTAGGCGTGGTTGACTCTTAACTTTTATAAAGTATATCTCTTTGGATTTGAGACTTTAGTCTTTGCAACTTTACAGATCTTCTTTATGCACCAAGAGCTTGTAACACTCCAAAGAGAAAGGAAAAATTAAAATTGCATCATATGACCCCTTTAAGACTGGTTTTGTGGTCCAGGGTCACAATATGGTTGCAACAAAGTGGTTGCCGAGCAACAACAGAAACAAAGAGGTGTATGTTTGTAGAGTAATTTACAACAGCTTTGAACGCGGCTCAACCAATCAGAATCAAGGACTGGAACTATCCGTTTTATTATAATCTTTTTTCAGCCATGAATTATTTGCTACATGCTAGCTGGCTGCAGGTCATACGAGATGGAGGGACTTATTTTGAGAGAAAAAAAATTGGACAAAAAATGTGTAGTGCAGGATGGGTCATCAACATTTCAAATATATAAAAGTTTTCAAGTTAATTTATCTAGTTTGATCAAGGTTTTTCTTTTTCCAATGCTTTAGCAGTACACTAGCATTAGCACTAAAGCTAACAGACATAAGCTGCAAAACAATAATTTTGTTTGTATGAGGCTTTCAACTATTTACACAGAGGTATTCTTAATAGTAAACTTTTAGAAAAAAAGTACAGTTTTCATTCTTTTTTTTCCTTCACCTCTTCTCTGTCAAGATATGAATCTCGGAAACTAATATCAAGGCTCATTATGATTTCATGTGTTATTTATTTTCCAGCTGGGAAAGTTCACTGAAGAGAGCTAGTTTCTCTGATACATCGTTCTAAAAAAACATCCCTCGCTAATTTAATGAGCCTCATTTCACCTTCCCGCTGTGAGACAAAGCACCGTGATCTGATTGGCCATTTGGCTACCTGCTGACTCATGATTGGTTGGAGGCATTAGCATGCGCGAGAGTCGCTTGGCTGTGTCGCCAGGGTCAGAAGTTGAGGGGTGAGGGAGTATACCAAATGTCACTCAAGCTTCCTAACGGAGGGACGACTCTTGGTGCGGGATGATATGACAGAAACGCACCGCCTGCCCTGAAGGAGGAGAAAAGAGGAGCTGAAGCGTGCAGAGATTAGGACGGCCTGGAAGACACCGAGCGAGAAAGCGAGACCAAGGAACAGCGGTTTAAAGAAAACACTAGGCTCAGCAAAGCAAAGCAAAGACTTGCGGAAGCGAGAGAACGAAAAAAGAAAAACGAAAGGATCCCTAGAGCTGGTCTTAGTCTGGAAGAGAGAGATAGAGCGCAGCAGATGGGTGAGAGTGATAGAGAGACAGATGGATAATTAGATAGATAGATGAACGCTGAGAGATGGCGATGTTGAGATCGAGATGAAAGTTAGTCCAGCGGGGGCTCTGGTAGGGGGAATTGTTAAAGTGGGCTATAATGCTGGCTGTCAGTGAAAGGGGGCCTGCATTTTTTAGCAGCCTGGGACGGTTCTGTTCATGCCACACGTACCGGGCTATTTTTAATAGAATTAAGCTTGTCTCGTTATCAGTGAAGCAGTGAGCAAAGAGTGAGGAGAGATTGAAACAGCGATTTCCAATTTGAGATTGTGTCACACACATCTCCCTGCACTAAGATAACATCGGCGAATCAGCCACCATCATCATCTCTCTCTCTCCGCTCTCACGCCATAGCTCTCGCTCAATCTTTTGCTCTCTTTAACTTCCCTAGCCTTAATTTGTTCCTCTTTCTAATCCCCCTCTTCTCTTCCTGGCTCGTTGCGTTCAAAGTTGTACTTCCATAACTCTTTATAATTTATAATTTCCTTCAATTTTTCTCCCTCTCTTGCCCCGTCAATCCTCTCGGTTCCGCTTAAGGTGTAATTCAGTCGCCTACTGTCTCTGAAATCAAACCGTTCGTGAATCAATCTGCCTGTATGTTCTTTTCTCGTTTGCTGATCTGTGGCACTTTTCTTCTCTTCCCTTCCTACTCTCGCTCGTTCTCTTTGTTCGTTTCCGTCGCCCTCACTTTCACTCGCTTCCCCAATTTATTTCCACCCCCTCCACCTCTTCCTCTCTCAGGCTCGGCTTCCCTTTATCTGTGTCTCTTATAATTTCTCTGACTGCGTGCTTGTGAGAGTCAAGGCCCACTGGTTCCTCTCACCCCAGCGCACACAGTGGTTTTCTGTGTAGAATAATGGCGTGACCTTCCATTAACGCACTTTGAAGAAGTTCCGAACATTGAGGCCTTGCCATGAGAGGCCTTTTGATAAGCGACGTCAGCTGCGCTACTGTGGTACACCGGTGTGCTTCTTTGAAATATGATTCTTTTTTTTCTCTTCTTAGCTTGGCTCTTGCTAGACTGGAATGAAACTATGATGGGAATTGACACAAGCTGTCACAGACTAGTAGGTTATGATTGAAATTGAATCAAAAACAACCTGTTTTCACATTTCAGAATAAGAGTCATCAAAAGTATGAAAAAACACAAATGTAAGTGACTTAAATAGTAATGAGATTGAGATTATCTAAATTTAGTTTTAAAGGTCATTGCACACTGAGTCCGAAATTTTCGTACGTTAAAAAATAAATACGACCTCACGTTGTGTCAATCACGTTTACACACTGCCTCCAAAACTTTCGTCCGTCATAAAAAAATTTGGATCAGGTTCAATTTTCTGCGTTTTCGTATCCGTAGCAAGCATTGTTTTTAGTATGTTAAGGATGCCTAAGTAAATGCACTGACTAGTATAATTTAAAAAAATTAATAATAATAATATTTATTATTATTATTTATTAAATTAATTTGTGGCCATTTTGTTTTATTTTAGTTATTTTTTGAGTCATGAAAATGTATTTAAGTTTAGTTTCAGTTTTTCCAATCGTTTTTATTTCAGTAAATGAAGATGAATGTTTTTAACTTCATGAGGTGCATAGAACAGTACTAAAGTTCACATGCCTGCTGGAGACTTTTGAGATGCTTTTCCTTCCTTCTCTAATTAAATTTCTCTCCTCGTACATTTTTTTTTTTAAATTCTAGTCTTGTACAGAAATTCTTATACAGGAATAACTTGTAAATGTCTTCAACACTACATTCTGGCATTTATCTTAAGCCTGTAGGATGATCAAAAGGTCTTTAAAGTGAGAAACATTCATTCAGGTGTGCCCAAACTGGTACTGCACATGCTCCCTTTTCAAACAAATTGTCCCAAACAGGCGATAGCAGTCACTCTTTCCTCATTGAATGTGACATACTGTGTGAAGCGACAAAATAACAGCCAATCAGTAAATATTTGATGTACAGCTATGTGGAGCGAGACTTCAAGTCAATAGATTTCACTCGCTGTGGATGGAGCTAGTCAGCAAAAATAAAAACCAAGTGATGGACAGAATGTCTCGTCGAGCGTCACATGTTGCAGTCATTGCTGGTTAGGACAAAACTGAGATTGACATGGATGAGAAAGGATTTATCGCTTGTCACTTTATCCGGCCTTTACAGCTATTTTTAACGAAGGGTGACCTGTTTCTGCATGTACTGAGCCTCTGATCCCAAATATTAGTACATGAAGGTTGGGTGGCCTATTGGTTAAAGATCTTGGATTATAACTGCTGCCAGTCTGATCCCAAGGAATGAGCCATGAACCATCACCATTATGCCCTTGAGCAAGACACTACAGCTTGCTCCAGACAGGGTTAGTATTACTTATTTATGTTTGTATTACAAATTATTTGAGTTTTTGTTAGTTTTCACACTATCATTTTTAATAATATAATATAATATAATATAATATTATATAATAATATAATATAATATAATATAATATTATATTATATTATATTATATTATTACTTAAAATAAACTTTAAATGCAAACAAACAAAGATAAAAAACACGTATTTTTTAGACAATTGGCAACATTTCTCATTTTCATTTAATTGTTTTGATGTAACTATAACTGAATTAAAAATTAATGAAATCTATATTGACATATTTAAAAAAAAAACTAATAAAAATGACAAAAATCTTCAACAACATTATCAAAACCTTAACTAAAATTAAAATGAAAAAAAAAAGAAACTATAAAAATAAAAACGAATTCAAAATAATAATAAAAACTATTATACTGTTGTATTTCGATAATACTAAAATAACACTGGAATTGTCTGGTTTCAGCGTTTTGTTTTGTTTTAATAGCAAAATTTAAAAATGTTTAATGATATTACATTTCACAGCACTGAAAATGTTGTTTGTGGACATTTTTATATTAATTTTAAAATTAAATTTTGCATGGATAAAAGCGTCTGCTAAATGTCTAAATGTAAATTAAATTAAATTAAATTAAAAAAGTAATAAAATAATAATAAAAAAAAAAAAATAATAATAAAAACTTTGAAAACATTTTCAGTACCAGGGGCCTCATGTATAAAACTTTACATAGATTTCATCCTAAATGTGTGCGTAAAAGCTAGATTTTGCGTACGTACAAAAGTTTTCAGATTTATAAAGCCATGC
>NW_015628690.1:646730-667028 GCF_001515625.1 Sinocyclocheilus rhinocerous | reverse complement strand
CAAAAGTATTTTCTCAGAACATGAGTTTTGCTATTTAGAACACAATTTAAAGCAGAATTGTCATACGCCAAGCAATCCTCGCTGTGATTAAAACATTAAATCACATACCACAGGAAAATAGTTTGAAAGCAGCACATCCACTGCAAATATTTCTGTTTAAATTCATATACAAATGTTGTAATTTCTGGATAATAATTTCATGAAATTTCGGTGCTTAACTTCATTATTCACAGTGTCATATTTAATGTAAATGTGTATGTCAAATGTAAAACAGACTTTAAAATCATTCTGTTTGCTTCATTATTTCGCTCACTCCAGTAGAGTGTCCGTACGGTGCGCACATATTTACGCCTAGTTTATTTAGTATAAATCCCGATATGTGCGTGGAAAACTGCGTACGCACATTTCCATGCCCATTTTGTGCGTACGCAACGTTTATACATCAGGCCCCTGGCCTCTATCTTCAGGGTTTATTCTGCATTGTGTACTTCGTGAAAATGATGCTGCCAGATACAGTTGTAGTCGTTCCCTGCCGAGTCTCTGCATGTTAGTTTTGTGTTAACCCTCCGCCTGAGGTGATCGCTGATCTATCCACACCAGCTGGATGATGCTCCAGCAGAACCTCCACAGAATAGATCGGCCCCCACACCCTCCAGCGGCCACGGCCTGGCCCTCATGCTCATGCAGCCAGCCAGTCATCCAGCCAGCCGGCCCAGGGGGCAGCTAAGGAAGGGTGAATAATCTGCAGCTACTAAAGCCCACCTAAGGGCTCTTTGGAAAAGAAGGAGAGGGGAGGCTAATCGGGCCTGGAGGTGTGGAGGAGCATGGCCAAATCTCCTTCACTGTGTATCCACACGTGTATCGTGTCGACACACACACTCTCTTAATTATGAACACTAACTGTTTGCTAATAAGACATGTGCGTGCATGCTTAGACACCATCAAAATCGGCATGATTGGAAGAAGGAAACTGTGCATAAACACACACGCAAACATGCAAACATAAACACGTAGTGGCACTCAGAGATGCGCTCACACGCGTGCAGTCTGTCAATATCTCACCATGTTGCTATGAGAATCATGAATATTCCAGCATCACGAGAGGTGTGAGAAACATTTAAAAGTCTCGTGGAAAGGTATGATTAATATTTTTGTGTCACAGGCAGCATATGGTGTTCCTTTTGGTCTCCGTGTACTCGTGTACCTGTGGAGACGTCGTGAAGGGGCCCTCAGGGGGGTGATTTAAACATTCTTAAATTTAAAATATACAGTTATTAGACAAAATGACAATTCTGTCATCATTTACTTAGCCTCAAACACTTGTGTGGCTGGTGATTTCTAACGCCAAGTTTTAAAATGTCAAAAAGCATCGTAAAAAGTTGACCATATGATTCATGCCCAATATTTTGATTCTTTTGAAGTCATATGATATTATTGAGTGAATTACGCTAAGATGTTGTTCATAAGACATACAAAAAACACTGTTGTTTGGCTTCAGTACTGTTGGCTTGCCATTTTTATAGTCCATATGACTTTTATTTATTCCAGAGCTCTGCGGATAGTAAGATTTTCCATGTGTCCATCAAACAAAGCTATTGTATAGCTTCAGAAGACTTGGACTTGGACTTGGATATAAAATATCACTTGTATGAATTTTTTTTATGATGTTTTTTTGAGTTGACATCACACTTGTATTGCAATGCTATTTTAGTATGTACTGTTGTATTTGCTAATATTTAAATCAGTTTCTATTTTAAATTTTAAATTTTCATTTAGTTGAGGTTTAGTAATTTTTTTTATCTGGTTTTGTCACTTTTATTAGGTTTTGTTTCTATTTTGATTTAAATCGAACTTACATTAACTTTTTTGTTTCAATTTTAGTAACTGTAGTACTTGTACTTATTTTATCTTATTTTATTTGTTATTTGCCATAACATTTTATATTTTAATTTTTAAAATTATTTTCAAGTTTTTAATCTAATTTATTTTATTTTATTTTATTCAATCAGCCAAAAAAGGCACTGTTGCACTGTATTGCAAGGAACTATAACCATATTTTGTTTCATAGAATAAGAATGATGGAGTACATTAGGTTACATAGTGGATCTCCTATTCCCATGTTGACCTTATTTTGCAATGTGGAAGTAAGCTGTTTACTGTGAATGTGTAAGACGTCTGATTCATTAGCCGATATAACTAGAGGAGAAAAAATGTTCAGTAAACAGTAAAACGTTTTTGCATTACGAACCATTGTGTTTATGATAATGAATTACCAGTTTGCAATAAGAAGCAGCATAATAGTTTTTGTATATAGGTAAAATAACCAATGTTACAAGAAGCCTCGCATTCCAATTACAAATAGCGTCGTCCACTCTTACTTCAAAAATAAGGTGGCTATTTCTTTGAAAATCTTAAAGGTAGCATGATAGGTTCTTCAGATTAGTGTATTAGTTTCTGAGTTTTTAATGCACCAGGTTCTAGAGAATTGAGCTTAAAATAGTTTAATCTATAGCATCAGGGCTGTAAAACTTTGGTTCTAACCGTGACCTTTATTTTTTAGAGTGTTGTGCAGAGCACAGCTCCACTCTGGCCACTTAAAGCCTGCAGGATAACTCATCAGCTTCCGCTCACATCTATTTCCCCTACTTCAATGAACACGCAGTCCTTTACATCCTACTTCACTCCCTCTCTTTCTGCTACATCTCCTTCTTTACTCCACTCCTTTGTCTCTCTCCATTCCCCTCTCTTCTTATCCATCCTTCCCTCCCTCGCTCCCTCCATCCATCTCTGTTGTGCAGAGCTGTTTAATCAGACTCAGGAATATCTAAAGCCTTTTCCAATTAAGACACCCCCTTCATTTAGAAATCTTGGCGGCACCAACTTCCTTGACTTACAAAAAGGTTTAATCCACCCGGCCTCCAAGGACCATAGGGGAAAGGGGAAAAGTTAAATGAAAAATGCTGCTTTTTTATCTTCCTTCTTTTTTCCACTTTGAAAACCCAAGTGCCTGTGTGTATTTTTAATGCCAGTTTCATTTCAATGCAGACAGCGAACTCTCTCCCGCACAAATCTACTCCATTACAGCAGAGGTTTCGGGGGTTGTGTGCGCGGGCTCAGGTTTATATTATGCGTGCACAGCTGATGATGAAGAGTGAGTAGGTGTGCATGTGGGGCAGAGAAATTGTTTTGTGTTTGCAGGGTGTGCTCGGCAGTATCACGCAATTGGTTCTCTCTTTGGCATCAAGGAAAAAGGTTTGTGTAGGTGGAGATGAATGTTTTAACTGTTTGGAAATCAGCAAGGCTCAAAACAACACTGGACGCTATTGTCTTTCATTGTATGGACTTTTCTTCAGAATTTATTCTTTTGTGTTCCACAGAATAAAAAAATCATACAGCTTTGGAGCTCTATGGCTTCTTTAGTCCTTTCTTTTCCTGTCTGTGTGCTTCAAATTTAGTAGTCTAATGCATTAAGTAATCAAATAACATAGCACACAGAGAACTTTAATTTTCGCCCATGACCTTGGTCTGGTCGAGAGCTCTGCTCTCAAATTACACACTTTCTCTCCCTTTCCTTTTTATAATTTAAGAGTTCTCGCAGTTTCATGAATTAAAATTCCTACTCAATCAATCTGCTTAACCACAAACTTCCTCACAGATAGGCATTTGAGAGTAAATTAACCTCTTTTTTTCCCCTTGTGGCTATGGCAAAAAAAGACCATGACAGCTACTTTGTGCATCTCTACCAAAAAATGTTTCATTCGGCACAGATTTATTCGCTCAGAAATTCCTTGGTATGCAAGACTCATGCTTTGGATGTCATTGGCCGCGAGGCAGAAGGGACGTGTTAAACAAAGGTAATTGAATGTAAAATTCGCAAATTGTTGCTAAGTTCAGGCATTACCGCTTTATTTTCGGAGTCTGAGTTCCTGTGCTCCCTAAGGTAAGAAGAACACCTTTGGCCAGCCATGTGCTACCAGTGCAAGACCAAAGGTTCACACTCATGCTGACTTTGGGCTTTGGCCTCGAACTTATTCGTTAACTCTGAAAGATTTAGAAATGTTATTACCGGGTGTCAGTGAAATCCAGTTTCTTGCTGTGACCACATGGTGTGAAAGCTTTTGCTTTTGTACAGATTAATCTCAGCAGCCCTGCTGGCCATCTGTCTATCAGACATTATAAAGGCTTCACTACAATTACAGAGCTCACCACGATCGTGTAATACAGAGATGTCTGAAAATGTCATATGAGGGCAAATGGAGCGGTGCGGAGAGGAAGCGAATGGTCCCGCTTGGAGCAAGGAGTGGGTTTTTGGAAAGTTGGTCGACTGTGTTTTCTTACACTTCAAGATCACTCAGTACCATTCGATCTCAGGCACAAGATATGATGGCTGGTGGTGATGGGTTGATGATAGAGTGAAACCTCCAAATTCTTTTTTTGTAATTTAGTAAATGTACTATATTTTGTGCCCAAGCATTTGTGATATTAAATAATAATGTTAACTTTTGTTTAAAATTATTTAATAAAAATAACTTTTGTTTGTTTTAATGTATTTATCTTCTAAAACTCAGCTTTATTACTAAGTATTAAAAATACTGTTGTATCTATAGCTGTATTTTTTCAGTGTCATGTTTCGATACTAAAAATAATTTTTGTTGATTTTATATTATTACTAGATATAAAAGTATGGGTTGACCAAATATTACTCACTAATTCTTGAGGTAATTCTTCTTTCAAAGTCATTACATTCAATTTAGACTAGAGACTTAAAATTCACAAGTAAATATAATTTCTATGAATTAAATAATTTAAAATTAGTCTCAAATATTAATTATGAAAAGCGCAAGGGAAGCTACATTTCCCTCTTTCTGCATATATAACCAATCATAACGAAGAGGTAACCACATGGTGTGAAAGCTTTTGCTTTTGTACAGATTAATCTCAGCAGCCCTGCTGGCCATCTGTCTATCAGACATTATAAAGGCTTCACTACAATTACAGAGCTCACCACGATCGTGTAATACAGAGATGTCTGAAAATGTCATATGAGGGCAAATGGAGCGGTGCGGAGAGGAAGCGAATGGTCCCGCTTGGAGCAAGGAGTGGGTTTTTGGAAAGTTGGTTGACTGTGTTTTCTTACACTTCAAGATCACTCAGTACCATTCGATCTCAGGCACAAGATATGATGGCTGGTGGTGATGGGTTGATGATAGAGTGAAACCTCCAAATTCTTTTTTTGTAATTTAGTAAATGTACTATATTTTGTGCCCAAGCATTTGTGGTATTAAATAATAATATTAACTTTTGTTTAAAATTATTTAATAAAAATAACTTTTGTTTGTTTTAATGTATTTATCTTCTAAAACTCAGTTTTATTACTAAGTATTAAAAATACTGTTGTATCTATAGCTGTATTTTTTCAGTGTCATGTTTCGATACTAAAAATTATTTTTGTTGATTTTATATTATTACTAGATATAAAAGTATGGGTTGACCAAATATTACTCACTAATTCTTGAGGTAATTCTTCCTTCAAAGTCATTACATTCAATTTAGACTAGAGACTTAAAATTCATAAGTAAATATAATTTCTATGAATTAAATAATTTAAAATTAGTCTCAAATATTAATTATGAAAAGCGCAAGGGTAGCTACATTTCCCTCTTTCTGCATATATAACCAATCATAACGAAGAGGTAACCATTCAGACCATTCAGCTTTCAGTATTACATTAGTATGTCATCAAACATGCTTGTGGCGATGAAATCAAAGTTATTGCAAGACTTAAAGGGATAGTTCACCCAAAAATTTAAATTCTGTCATTAATCACTCACCCTCATGTTGTTCCAAACCCGTAAGACCTCCGTTCATCTTTGGAACACAACTTAAGGTATTTTTTGATGGAATCTGAGAGCTCTCTGACCCTCCCATAGACAGCAAGGGTCCTTACACGATCAAGGTCCAGAAACGTAGCAAGGACATCGGTAAAATAATCCATATGACATCAGGGGTTCAACCGTAATTTTACGAAGCTACGAGAATACTTTTTGTGCACAAAAGCTTTCTCGTAGCTTCGTAAAAATACGGTTGAACTCCTGATGTCACATTGATTATTTTGTCAATGCTCTTGCTACGTTTCTGGACCTTGATCGTGTAAGGATCCTTGCTGTCTGAGGGTCAGAGAGCTCACGAGATGCATCAAAAATATCTTAATTTGTGTTCCGAAGATGAACAAAGGTCTTACGGGTTTGGAAGGACATGAGGGTGAGTAATTAATGACAGAATTTCCATTTTTGGGTGAACTAACCCTTTAAAACCCTTTCAATTTGCACATAATATACCTGTACATACAACTGTCTATTGTTATATACCTGTACATACAATTGTCGATTTGTATATTTTTTATTCCTTATTTTACTTGTTCTATTTTTTATTTATGTGTAAACATACCTGGCAATAAAGCTCATTCTGATTCTGATTCTAAAATAAATGAGACTGAATGACAGGGCTATATGTAAATTTGCCTTAATTAAGGAGTGGAGGATGTGGTGCTTCTGCATACAGGTGAGTAGATGTTAGATGAAATGGGGCTCTCTCATCATGTATAAATGTTTATAATGCTTATAATGCTGTTTAGTACGCTCCAAGATTTGTTCCGTTGTTTCATAGGATGTTGATGTGTGATTGTGATCTGAGAAATTATAAGGCGTCATTAATTATACATACTATTTAAACATAGCAGGGCTATCACTTATACACGGGAGCATAACTGGTAGCAAATATTAGAGCTCAAGCACCAATACTGCAGTCTATTACAATACAATCTTTTATTGGTTGAAGCAATATATGTTTACAGATCACTATGTAAGTGTGTTGGTATGTGAGTGCACATCTATCTGTCTATCTAGGAATTATGTTAATTACATTTTAATGGGTTTATTGTGTTGTTGTCTGTAGTGGTATTAAAAATATTGACCTTTTCACTCCAGAAATCTCACAAATCATGTAATATTGTCTTCATTAGTATTTTTTAATTAGTATTTAATTAGTATTATATATATATACCTTGATGGTGCTTGATATTAGATTGAAAAGAAAATTAGTGCTGTTGCTCATCCCTAGTTAATGAGCTGGAGTGGAGCTAAAGCGTGATTACAGCACTGAACATAGAGGTCAAATGAGCAAATACATGTGGATTTGTGTTGACGGTGAAAATATGACTAAACTTGAGAGATTAAAAAGGGAGACAGCTGGGATTGGCAGTGATGCAATAGAGGGGCCTCGTTGGCCTTCGTTCGCGAGTGGCCGTTTCCCTCTTCTTAAGCTAATTTCCACCAATTACATCCATGTCACTGTGCGTCCTCAATTCCAAATGTAACCGGAGCCTTCGGGGCACTTCTGTCTGTCACCCCCCTATTCATCTCTGAATCTCTGTCTATGTGCCTACCCTGCTTCTTCCACTTCTCCTCCATTTCCTCTGCCTCTATCGTCTGGGTCTTGTAAACAAACACACACACAGAGTTCACAATAACACACAAAAACCAACACTCATATACGCTAGCCCACCCTTGTCTCTCTCTCCAGGACTCCAGGGTCTCCATTCATCTCTTCCCTCTCTCATTTATGATGGTTCCGCTGTTTGCCTGTCCGTTTCCCGCCCTCCCCCTCCATCTTTCCTCCAGACTAGGGTGGCACTGCTATGGCTGATTGCTGAGATGGAGATAAGGACTGGCATTATTGATGGCTCCTTGCGTGACAGCAAAGACAGAGGTGCTCTATTATTAGTGAGGACAATAACAACAACAGTGGAAGCCGTAATTGAATGAGAAGCGCCCGCGGCAATGTGACCTGATGACAGGGACTGAGAGATCAGACGCGTGCGAAACCGAATGCGGCTTTGAGGGGACAAGATCTGACCTTTTGGGGCGATGGTGGAAGGGCTCAGGAAAATAGGACGTTTATAATTAGTCTGGCTTGTAAACATTAAAAAATGATTGGTGTGTCTTAGTGTGAAGCTGGAGTGGCAGACAAAATTGTTAGAATTGGTCTGTTTTGTGAGTGGGATTTGAGGAAAAGCAGACACCGTTCGGGGGAAGCGAAATAGCAGAAAGTGTGAAATCAAAAGACAGATGGGATGGAACGGATGTTTTATTATATCAACCGGGGCCAGTTTTAAGACAACTATAACTAACTGCACCTCAAACCGGTTGCACTGAGCTCTAAGCTGTGTCATAGTTTGATTTATTTCTTTATTTTTCTAGATTTATGTGCACAGAGCTTCTGAAGCCATCACTAGTTATCAGTGCATGTAAACATCATCTCATTGAGTCTTATTTAATAACAGTTTGTATGGTGTAAGCACTTTGGTATGCAAAACCTTTTGGTTTGGGAATATTTTAACACGGAAATCATGATTTATTCATAAATATTCACCGGTCAAAAATTTTGAATAATTAATAATTTATCATGTTTATTTAAAGGATCGTGTGACACTGAAGATTGTAATAATGGTTGCTGGAAATTTAGACTTGCCACCACAGGAAAAAATTACATTGTAAAATATATCAAAATAGAAAAGAGGTATTTTAAATAGTCATAATATTTTACAATATTGCAGTTTTTAACTGTACTTTAATCAAATAAATTCATCCTTAGTAAGCATAAGAGACTTATTTAAAAAATACTAAAACTTTTGCCTAGATAGATAGATAGAACAATTACTTCTGGTCCTTGAATCTGATTGTTTGAGAGATGCATACATTTAATAGGTGGTTCGGCATAAAATTGCATTCAATCACATAAGCTTAGAAATTCACTGAGCAAAGTGAACAGAATGGTGTATTGGGAACCTGTTTAACTGATACTCTTTTTGTTTTTTAATAAACCAAAATATGGGTATAGTAATATGTGAAATATAGCCCGCATACTTGTTCTTGATTAGGGGACATCTATTGTAATAAAAACTGCATCATATTACCAGAAATCAATATGTGCACTGAGCAGATGAGAGAAAAGGAGGGAGAAAAGCAAGGTGTTGGTGAGACGACATAAAGTTGGAAAGTAAAAGTCCGACTATTATGAGGAAGATGGAGATGCTAACAGAGTTTGTGGAAGAGGTCAGGTAATACAGAAAGAGGGACAGACTGTTGAATATTGATGAGAATGTGATAATGCGTGTTTTTTAAGTGCGGTTGAAAAAAAGAAAAGAAGAGGACTAGCCATTACTTTGGACTGGATACTGTTGGATGAAAGGATTATTTAAATGATGGTGAAAAAAAATCCTAGGCTTTTGGCAGGTTGGCACGTAGCGTCTCTGTCATTAAATTATTCACAACCATGTTACGGCGAGATGGCCTTCTCTCGCTCATTTTTATAACACCCATGTTCTCTGCTAAAATGCTTTTTTTAATGAAAAGTTCCTCTTGCCTTGAGGAGAAAGAAGAAATGAAGTGCATGCAAAGGAGGAGCGGGAGAAAGGATGAGTGAGTTTATGGCTTATTTGCCACCGCAATGGCGGGTGTGTCTTAAGGCAATGTCTGTTTGCAATCCATACTTGCAGTGATGAATCTTGGGTATTGTAGTTTTGATGGATGAGTCCCATCATTTCTTCATCAGGGTCACAGTGAAGGGCACGACCATTTGTCCAAGTGCTGAACGCCACTTATAGCCAGCACTCGAAGAATCGGCTTTTTCAACAAAAACACTTATCCTTCATCCCTTCATCAGGCACTTCAGAGTAAGATCTTAATTTTTGTAGAAACCTGGGCAAAATATTAGAGAGCCTAAGTGAGCATAGGGATTAAAAGAAAACCTTTTCATGTTATTGCATCCAATCTTCAATCTTCAAAAACTGAGAAATAAAAAATGCAATTAAGTGAATAAAATGAGAGCATTTTATTCTTCGCCTTCCCTATGGTAAACATTCCGGTTTGGATCAATTAGCCACGCGTTAATGAGCAAAGAGGGGTCCGTCTCAATATCTTTCCATTGTTCGTTTGCGTTTTTTAATTAATGGGTTTTGAAGTAAAAATCATAAAGGTTTTAATTGTTTTCTTGTTTTATATTTAGGAGGAGAAGATCAGAGTGTTAATTATAAAAATGGCTTTAAAGTATGAGGGATTTAGAGTTTTAATTAAAGATGAATTTATTAGGACTAGCCAAACTGTTGGTTCACACATGACACAATCGTCCTTTCCTTCCACTCATTTCCTCTTACCTCTTTTAATCTTTCTCCTTCCATTGGCTCTCCCCTGACTGTCGTTTCTGTCATGTTATGTTGTGTAGTGGATATAGGCGTCGGATTAGAACGCGGGAGCTGAGGAGCGGGAAGGGCGGAGGGTTCAGTCACTCAACAGGATTGCAGAGATTGAATTAGTGAGCTTAGAAGCAGTGGAGTTTCATGAGACGTATAGCGTCGCCGTTCTCCTTTCTGTCTCCAGCACTCTCTCTGCCTGCACCTCCTTCGGTTCCCCCCCCCTGTCATTTCCTTCGTAGATCTATTTCTTTCCTCTTCACTTTTCACTTCTTCTCAGCCAAAAATGAAAATTCTGTCTTCATTTACACACTCTCGTGAATTTAGAAACCTGGATGACTTTTTCTTTTGTGCTGTCTTAACACAAAAGAGTTATTTACAGCAGGATGTCAAGCTGCTCTTTACCATACAAGCTAGATTTTCAAGTCAATGTTTTTCTGAATAAAGTCTGTTCCTTACACACAACTTTCATGACGCTTTCATGATGCCTGACAACCCTGAATATATAAATAGCTTAATGCATTTATTTACATTTTTATACATTTGATCATTTATATGTAATAAATATAATATATATATATATATAAATGAATAAAATGTAAAAAAAAAAGAAAAAAAAAAAGTATAAATAAATAAAGGACTTTTGGGATAGGTATAAAAATGTAGCCGATCACATGAATTTAGAAATTCACTGAGAATTGAGAACTGTATATAGCAATAATAGTATTACGAAAATGACCATTTTCATTGTAGGACATGGAAGAGAGCAGCTTGGACGCTCTTCTGAACATTTCCTTTTGTGCTCCACAAAAGATGGAAAATCATATGATTTTGGAATGACATGATGTTGAAAAAAATTGATTCTCCCTCTAACTTTTAAACTCTGGTGAATTTGCTGTACCGCACTGCTCTTTTAGTCTCTGTGATGTATCTGCTGCTTCCTAGTTTCTGCCACACTGCCTCAGTCTCTTTCTATCTTCTCGTTTTCTTTCGGAGAAGCTTTTTGTAGCTGTGGTAAATTAGGCTGAAGTGATTAGCTCATTTTGATTACAGTGCTTTGCTTATTTTGTTGGCAGATGCCCTTAGCCATGGAGACGTTTTGTAGGCTACATCTTTACACGTGCCCTGCTTGCACAGCTGGGGATTTCACTAGAGAAATTCAGGTTAATTGCTCAGATAACAGATCTGCATCTCCAGCATGAGCCTAATACTGACTTCTTTACTTACACCAGCCAGAATTCCTTTTTTTCATTTGCAATTAGTTTTTGTTATCTTATTTACATTGAGTTTTTTTTTTCTTTTTGGTTTGATGTTTATATAATTTTTTTCACCTTGTTTTAAACATAATGAGGTGAAAACTGCTGTTTTATCTTCTCTGAGATTAATTATGTCTTATAGTTATATTCTTAATGCTAATAGGGGTCATTTATAATGACCTCTCAGAGTCTAATGCAATGGATTATATAAAAGCAGAAGCTAGTTGTCATACTTTTTATTCTAGAGAATATTTCTCAGGGTGTTTTTTGAAAGTAATGTTTTTGTGCATAAGCCTTAAAGTCTGGACTACAAAATAGCTTATAAAACATATCTACTGTTTTTAAAATATACAGTTCATTCAGTTCAAATTGACCTTTTGTGACAACATGCCCCAATAGAGAAACTTGTTTTACACTACATTTGTCACAAATTGGAGCTTGCCATTAAACAAGCTTTTCAGCTAAATGTAAACACTAAAATGGTTATGAAACCTAAAATAATTAATGGAACAGCAAAAATGTAAAAGACCCAAGACATACCCCAAAAGCTGTAGCAAAAATAAAATGGTATTGACATTTTAGTTGAGAGGATAAAATTGACAAAAATTGTTCTCATTGAATTGGGATTTGAACTAGGTGTTTGAAACCAACCTGCAAGACCATTGCTATATAAAACATGTTTTTGTGTAATTAGATATTCATCTCAAAACCTTCTAGTTGTCTCTGTGACAACTTGCCCCGGTCTCCAGTACTCATAGAGGCCCTACACAGTCTGCTAGGGCCCCTCACAGTCCATCATGTAAACCGCTCACAGTTTTAGTTACACTCTCAGTAGCATTTAAAGTGGCAGTTCGGCTCCTTCATCCCGTGCACGTCCTTATAGCTCCGCTCTGACAAGTATTTGGGGAGCAGACTCTCTACTCGCACGACTCCCGATGCAATACGATGCAGTATCTTTCTCATATTATTTTATTCCCCCCACATCTTTGTTTTACGGTGGGAACAGAAGGCTGTGTGTGTCTGTACAAGCAGCATGGGGGAGCTTGAGAAGAGAAATTGTTCCGAATTGTAGTTCGTAGCTGATATTTTTCTTCAATTTCTTGGGTGACGGGAAGCGAGTTGTGTTTAATCACCGGACCGCTGAGAATGGAAGGATCACATGAGCACTAAGGTAAATGAGGTGGTCTGACGTTTTTCTCTCTCTTTCTTCAGCTAACGCTCTCTGTTTTCTTTGGAATGACAGTGAAAATGGGGATTACGTCTTATCAGCTGCCAGTCTCATCTCATCTCTCTATCTTTTTTTTTTTTACTTCGCTTCGTCGCTTGCCACGTGCTTGCTCTCCTTATCTGTTTATCCTTAAACCACTAATCTTCATCTTCTTTCTCCTGCTCATAGCATTAATGTCTTTTCTTGCTCCAATCTAGCTTTCTTTTGATTTTGTCCTCTCTCTTACTTTCTCTCTGACTTTCTCCTGCACCGTTCTATGCATCTCATGGCTCCCATCTTTCTGTCTTTGGCTTTCTCTATCTCTTTTTCTGTCTGTTTCCATCTGTGTATCTGCTGCTGAGAACATTGTGTATTCATTCAGCATAGGCATTTGTAAAAGAAATGTCTGCGCACATCAAAGTAGCTGTCTGTCGCCTCTGTACCTTCAATCCAGCCCACAATGGTAAACCCAACAAAAATGTACAGAGAGAAGAAAGTACAGCAATATGATAGCTTTCCTGGGATATAGGCCAGGTATGTTATTTATTGAAGTCCCTTTAGTGGGATTGTGCGGATTGGATCATACAAAAAAAAAAAGAGATGTGGAGCTTTTGAGTTTTTGTCAGCATTTGAGTTCTTGTCAAAATCGGTTTGTCGTTCCTTTGTAGAAACATTGACCTTTTTCAGATTTCCAATTAAGGAGAGAGCAGCTTCCGCAGGGTTTTGTTTAAAAAGTTTTGTCATATTTCATTATTTGCAATTCAGTGTAATTCGTGGCAATTCTGGTGTAATTTGTAAAGTTTTGCAAGCATTGTGCAAGATGGTGTTCAGGAAGCAACTTTAAACTTCATTATATCTTAAACTACTTGGAGGGCAGTTTATTTTAAAATATATTATACTATATTGTACAACAAGGGTTTTATGTGTCTCAAGTTACAATATACATCTTCCAATATATATACTGTATATATATATATATATATATATATATAATAGTATTACACAACAGTGATTAACTAAATATTTTGTTATAAAAATGTTCAAACCTTCTCTCCTAAATTTGTGAACAGGGTTGGGTTTATATACAAAGTTAGGAAAATATTGTTTAACTGTGTGTATTTAGGATTTATACTTTAGCTAGCATTTGGGGCTAGCTATGAAATCAGCTAAGAGAAGTGTCGCCATTTTAGTCCATAAATGTTTATACTTTACCACAGAATTTTACTAGTCAAGTCAAGTAACATTTATTTCCCTGACAAAAATTAACCATGGCTTTACTACAAATGAAGCCAAAAAAACATGATTTTACTATATTTAAACCACGGTAACCATAAATTAATCATGGTTTTGCTACACTAACCATAGTTTAACCATGGTATTTGTTGTACAACTGTGGTTATACAAATGGTAATCAGTATGCAAAAAAACATGGTTACTACATTCTTACTACATGGTTAATTTTTTGTAAGGGTTTATATAGCGCTTTATACAAAACAGATTGTTTCAAAGCAGCTTTACAGTAATAAACAAACAATGCTGTCAATGCTGGAAAATTCTTCAATTAGGAAACAATAAATTGAGTTATAATTACTTACATTATAATGTCATTATTCACCTCAGTTCAATTGGCTTATTCTGTGTTTTCTTTCAATAGTGTCAAGTACAGTTAAACCCATATAATTTACTCAATATTAATTCTCTTTCAATTGTCTTTAATCTATTAAACACAACACACATTTAGAAATGAGATGGAACTGACACTGTGTTGGAAATGTTAGTGGCGTTTGTTTGTTTATTTATCTACTGGGCCAAAAGTACACCATAGTTAAAGAAACACCCTCATATGTCCTTGCATTGTGATTGACAGGATTAGATTAACATACTCCTTCAGAACTTTTGTGTAGAGGTAAGGACAAAAAGAGGTAGAGTAAGAAAAAATTATGTTTCAAGGAGAGAAAGATCTCTGATCTGAGTGAGAACCTGAAAAGGTGGAGAAAGAGCCGAGACCAAAGGAATAAAGGTACGAAAAAGTACAAATGAGGGAGGGAGAGTAAAGTTAGACGGCGAGAGAGACAGAGAAGTACAGAGCTGGATGGAAGGGAAAGGAAGGGTGTGAGAGATTGATGATAGAGACTGAGAAACTAATTCTCACTTCACTCTGGGCTGCAAGATTAAGGAAGATTAGAGAGATAGAGCGAGGGCGGGAGAGATGGAGTGATAACTTTTACTGAGTGCCATAGAGAGAGATCTTTGAATGGCTAATACCCCGAGAGAGGGAGAGATGGAATATACGAGTGATAAAGAGATGGATGGATGGATCTAGAGAAGTAGAGAAAAGCTGACTCCAAAGACTCTTAATGGCAGCGCTGTACTAAAAAGAAGCGATACCCTACTCGCCATAATGCCCTTATTGATATGCGCATGAGAGAGAGGGGCCTAAACAAAGCTCTCATGTCGCCCATCCAAAAGATATTGCCATAAGCCTGCCGAATACCTGTCCGAGCGGGCGAGAGCACACACATTAAAATTAAAGGGGGGACCATCTAAAGGAACGGCAGAGTCATTCCATTATGCGGGATTACCGGGTAAGCTTCTCCGCAGTAATGGATGTGGCTTTATAAACAAGAAAAAGCGAAGGAAGGCTAAACAAAGCACAGGGATTTCAGGAAAATAGGACGTGATCTCTGTGCTCCCAAGGTGGGGAATCTCCTCATCATAGAGCGCTTAGTTGTGCAGTACGCAGTACAGATCCTGCCACGTGACCGCCGGCTGCTCCATACGACCTTGAGTGGTCAGAATTAGTCGCTCTAGGGTGGGAGGAAATGAGAAAATGATGAGGAGGAGGACACTGTCTGGACATCTACGGCAGAGTTACTACCTCTCGCTGAAGCCGAGCCAGACAACGCAAAGATGACTCCTGGAAAACGACCCTGAAATACAACCGAGCACAAAGCTGCGCTAACTAAGGCCGCCGTGGTATCGCTAAAGCCCAACGCTGAATTACTGTTGCAGAAGGTTGTGGGAAACTATATCAGCTTAACTTGCACAGCAGAGCTCGACATAAAAATGAATCTGTCCTCCACAAAACCCCATACAAGCGCTGCTCGGCTCCCATATAGGTCTTTAAATCTCTATCAAAATAACTCAATAAAAACGCTACTCTAACCAAAGAAACAGAACGGCACTTTATTGAGCCGTACGCTTGGGTTGTGCAGAGCAACATCAAGCAAATGCGTGACAGCTCGACCTAAAAAAAAAAGAACAAGCCAAGCTCTGCACAATGTATTATATGTGTCCCCAAATAAAACTACTAAACATGTAAAATCATCCAAATAAAACCAGCAGGCTATTAGAATGACTCATAACATAGTTCACTGCAAAGTACATCAGCAGTAACACACAGCACGCCCAAGCCTGCCCCGAGGCTAAGTACACGCAAATTAATACATCAAAATATAGCGACAACGAGCGAGCCAGATAATTCCACGAACTTACGTCTGTGCAAACAAATCAAAAGAGCTTTTACCTTCAAAAGAGCTTTTACTTAAATGTGGGATTATTGATTGTGTGTGCGGTTTTATTAATCAAATTTATTTTTTAGGTATTTTTTTCCCTATTATGTTTCTTTCTATTCTTTTCTGTGTCCTCATATCCTTTTGGAAATAATAATGCTCATCGAGTTGAATCTGGTTGATTAAAGCTGGGGTTTTCATTGCAAAAAAAAAAACAGTATCTTTGTCTACATCTTACATTTAATTTTTGGCAATATGTAGTTAAATATACTGTTGAATTATTAATCTTTTTCTTTCCCTGTTTGACAATTGTTTGCATAAATCAGTGAGGTTAATGCTTAGGGCAAGAAAAACTGTTTGCCAGTGGCAAAAAGATATATTTTCTGAAAACAAGTCTTGTTATCTTATGCAATTTTGCTTCTCAAGTACACTACATTAGTCTTGTTTTAAGGATGTTTAGATAAAACAAGACAAAAAAATAATTCTGATTAAGATAATGAATTATTCTGGAGCCTTGCCTAACATGAGAATATGTACCTCCTGAAAATGACCCATATACAGAAAACAACAAAACAGGAAATGCGTTTGAGATTGGGGCAAAGTCATTAGAATTACAAAAATGACTGTCAACAGCTTGCTAAAACGCAAGAGGACCAATGAGAATGAAAGTCAGCCATACAGGGAGATATATGCTAATGAGGCAGGGCGCGCTGTGACTCCAACCAAGGGGATTAAAAAGCGAAAGCAGATGAGTTTTACGGTCCCGCTTGCTGCTGCGGTTCTTTGCTGCACTGTGTACCTAGTGTTTTGTGGAGTATAGAGAGTGCCACTGTAGCAATTGTGCATTTATGAATGTATAACATAATCCTAGCATCCTTTCGCTTGTCATGTATCACTGCATAGCTTGTGTAAGCTTTTGTGTAGGTACAAAGGCCTATGTACATCAGCAACCACCAGTATGACACATCATGAAGCTGCACTTTCCCTTTTAACGAGTCTTATTCACTGTAGCTGTTATTGAGCGTATTGCTCTGAAATTCCACATCTTGCATAACTTGACAGTTGAATGGAGGCTTTTAAAGCAACTAAAGAGGCATTTCGGCTCAGACTTTTAACTTGAACATCTGATGTGAAGACAGCACTGCAGATATTCAGTAGCTTGCACTCTACTGTAGCTGACGCTGCAGGATTGTCAACACGCAAGTATGCTAACATTCCATTTCAGTGAGCGTTAGCGCTACCCTAGAGGTCTGCGTGAGACTGATTTTGCCTTCCCGCTCCTGCGAGTTTCATTCCACATCCACCCGCTCCCAATTTTTTACTCAGTGTCCATCCGTTCCGGACCTATAATGGTTTTCTTCCTACCTTCCCGCTCCTGCTCAGTTTAAGCGGTGCAGTTCCCTTAAACTTGCATTTTTTTTATTATTATTTTTTTCCCAGGTATCAGAAAGCTGTATATTCTTCTTAATAATGGCATAAAAAGTATTGGCATGTAGGCATTTTACTGCTGCATTTTTGTCTTTAACTACCATAAACACAGAGGGCCCTATTTTAACGATCTAAGCGCATGGTCTAAAGCGCACGGCGCAGGTGCACTCAGGGCGTGTCCGAATCCACTTTTGCTAGTTTAACGACGGGAAATCGGTTAGCGTGCCCGGGCGCATGGTCTAAAAGGGTTGTCCCTATTCTCTTAATGAGTAGTGGGTGTTTTTTGGGCATAACGTGCAATAAACCAATCAGAGTCTCATCTCCCATTCCCTTTAACAGCCAGTTGCGCTCGTGCCAGGGCGGATTTGCTATTTACACGGCGGAATTTGCAAGCACAAAGACAGAACGCGTCTCCAGAGAGGAAACTGAGCTGCTCGTGCGCGAGCAAATAGGTAGCCTAATTCTGATACATGCAATGACTATCCATTATTACATGTAGGCATTTTTATATTTATGTACACAATAATAATCTTTTACATTTTAATCTTTTATTGTTTCATATTTAAAAATGTTTGTGTGCTGCTGCGCGTCCCTGTGTGTTATAAACAAAGTGAACGCGCGTTGTGGACCCACACAGAGGCACTTTTTCTACTAACGCGCTCTTTAAATAACAAAATTAACAAAAGCAACTCGCCAACAATGTGCCTGAACACACCTCTTTTTTAGACCAGCATGCCCATGGGCGCTCAAATGGGCGCAAATGCATTTTTCTATTTAAACAACGTGGCGTAGGACGGGAAAATGAGAACTGCGTCGGGCTGAAACTATAGCAAAAACACTTGCACCGTGCCTTGCGCCGCATTGCGCCGGGTGTAGGATAGGGCCCAAAATGTCTCCCTCTCAGGTTTACATTTACATAGAAAATATGCTCAGGTAAACACCAAAGTTGGAAATGTAATGAAAACAATATTTCTTGGAAATGAATCTGAACAGCCAATTTGTAAACCATGTGTTGTTTACTAAGGATTTTGATACAAAACACTCTTTTGGAGAGACTGGTGTTGTTATTGTTAACTAAATCTAAAACATAATTTTTGTTAATTGAAATAAAGCTGAAATCAGATCAAATTGTATATTAAATGAAAACTTTACACTTAAAAAACTTAAACAAAACATAAAATGGTTTGAAATTTTAAATGATTAGAGATGTTGCTTTGACAACTAACTGAAATAAGTTTAGCTAAAGCAAAAAATGGGAAAAAATTTATAAAAAAAATATAACAAAAGCACATTACTAAAAAAATTAATTGAAAACTGAAAATATAAAGATCAAAGCTATTTCAAAATTGTAAAAAGTACTATATAATAGTATATAAATAATACTAAAATAATACTGCACTGTAAAAAAAAAAAGGCAGTAATAATAGGGTACAATGTACTGTATTAATATAAAGGAATTTTCTGGATATTCATGGCAGAAAAATAACTATATATTCTGTTTTTTTCTTCTTCTCTATGAATACTTGCCATGATCATTCATGCAAAGAAACACTGAGTCATTTTTATTCCATCTAACTGTGAGTTCAAAACTGATTTGTTCAAATGTGTTTGACTTCCCAACACTGCATAGCTGAGAAACTGTTTTTCACATGCATTACTAAAAAAAGTAACTTTCTTCTCTTTCAAACTCCCAATTTATTCATAGACTTCTGTTCAGACAGCCTGCTCCAGCCACAACTCGAACAACAAATATAATCATCCAACCTGCCACACAGGAGCTGGTGGTTTGTGGGGCCAAGGTGGGTTAGCAATATAGTCACAGAAATGCCTCAGGCATCTCACAAAACCCAAAAACAAACTTAAACCCTGCTTTTTTTTAGCACCCCACAACACTAGCATTCAGCTATAGCACTGCTCTGAGTTTGTTAGCTTGATCAGTACCTCCAGCTATAGTGAATCCCTTAAGCCTAGAACTAAGCAAAGGTAGTTCTAATGACATATCGAAAAAAAACGCTCTAGGCTACAGAACCCTTCAGAAGTAAATTGAGATATAGTAAGTAGTGTTTCCCCTAGGTTTACGGCTTTGGGGGCTTTTTTTTCTGGACTCCTTTTTAATGGTTAAATTAAATTGTATTAAAAAGCATGTCACATCCTGCCAGTGTGCCACAACCTCCAAGAAGCTTTACAATTATTCACTTTCCTTTACTCATACTTGCACTACTATTCAAAAGTTTGGGGACAGTACATTTTATTATTATTATTTTTTTTTTTTTGAAAGATGTTAATACTTTTATGAAGCAGGGATGTATTAAATTGTTCAAAAGTGACTAAATACATTTATCCCTAGGTTTACGGCTTTGGGGGCTTTTTTTCTGGACTCCTTTTTAATGGTTAAATTAAATTGTATTAATGAAAAAGCATGTCTAATTAATTAAAATCATGAAACTTAAACAATTTAACATCACTTTATTAAAAGTTTAACAAAAATTACATGTTTAGGGCCCATGAAATGTTTTATTTTTTCCAACCTTATGTTTTATTGTTACCAAATTCTGATTTAGCATGTCTAATTATTTGAAAGCATAAAAACAAGTTTAATTTATTCTTACAATAGCCTTATGATTTTTTGCTCAGAAATTCTGTGTT
>NW_015628690.1:641422-644046 GCF_001515625.1 Sinocyclocheilus rhinocerous | reverse complement strand
TGCCGCAATGCCTTCAAGTTAAACCAAACTTTTATTTTGACGGGTTGCCATGAATACCTTTACATTTCTGTGTGTGTATGACATGATGATAGTTTTACTCAAATGAAACGGTCAAATGCTCATGAAGTGACTCTCAGGGCAGTTCTGGAGATGTTGCTCATGTATTTATGTCCTCATTCAGTGAGACGACAGACGCTAAAATCACCACAATAATCACGCGCGCTTCAGTACAAGTGCTAAACAAAACCGCAACTCCGCTGTGAGTGATACAGAGAGCGCGACCATAACGTAGAGACCGAAATGACATGCCGTCGTGTAAATAAGATAAATAACATAAGGCTATTTAGTTTGTTTAATAAAAGAACAAGGTATACACCTGTTCTATCGGAAAGGTAACTTTAAATGACTTCTGTTGTGATCTGGCGCTATAGAGAAAATATAATTAAATAAAATTAACTTGACCTTCGAGGGGGGCGTTGGGGGGGCGGGCCGCCCCCCTAAAATAATGGCAGGGGAAACACTGGTAAGAAAGCGTGTGATTCGGTTATATTTGGGTTCATGTAAGATGTCAGTTCTGAGCGTTGACAGTAAGGCTATCCAGCAGATGGCTTGAACAAAGCCAATCGATCTGTGTTTGCTGAAGAAGTTCACTTTATTGCTATTCAGCTAGAGGATGTGCCCTGTGGAGCTACTGTTTCATTTTTCTCTTTCCATAGATGTTTCAGAGACTTGAATGTAACTATAGGCATCAATGAAAGCGTTTGTTGTTGTATGAACTTACTCAAGCATTTTTTAAAAAGGCTTGAGGTTAAAGATCTTGGCCTAATCAAAAAGCTGTAAATTCAAACCTCGTAAGGATTGATCAAATGATCGTGCCCTTGAGCAAGACACTTTACCCCAAGTTGCGCCACAGGGGCCCTTCCATAATAAGCGTATTGTAAATTGCTCTGGATGAAACCATCAGCTTAATGACAAATGAGAAGTAATTAGTAAAATGAGCTATTAAGGGTCATTATTCTCTTTCAGTCTTTATGACAAAGGCATTGCCTGCGTCCCAATGTGCATACTATCCATCCTAAATTCTATGTGATATTAGTAATTTTCAATACTATTTAGGGCAGATAGGGTGGATAGTATGCACATTGGGACGCAGGGATTGTCTTTTTCTAATGGATTGTAGTGTTTAAAATGTTCAGATTTCTTGGTTAACCCAAGGCTATTTGGATGTTTTCAACTTCAGATGTCTTCTGCCTGTCCAGCTGAGCTTCTACAAGAATATTTACAGTAAGAGAGGCAGTTTATGGTCTCTTGGAAAGTACTTGTGTGTGGAGAGAAATAAACAGAACGAAGGTACTTTAATCTGTTGAAGCAGTTTTATATCCAGTTGAGAGGCTATGTCAAGTATTTTATAAGAGACAGGTGTGTGTGAGACTACAGCCTTTCATATTTAAATTGGTTTGTCAATTTAACATGTTAATTAAGTGAGAATAATAAATAAAAGAATAAATAACACCAGAGCAATTGAATTTTAAGTGCAATATATATGTTTTTGCATGTTTCACCTGATCTTCACCGGTCTCCAAGCTGGTCAAAATGATCTATAAGATCTTCAAATCATATATTTTGTATTTGTATTTGAATTGTCTTCATTTGGGGCTTTTCTCAGCAAATATTGATTTCTTAATTAACCAGCATATCATGTAAATAATTCAATTAAAATGTACTAATTTGGCATCTTGACATATTTGCCTTATTAACCTTGTGTAAGCATGCAGTGAATCCACATACACACAAACATACACATACATAGAGCTTTTGCTGAGTGGAGAGAGGCAAAGATTGCAGAGGCCATTCCATAACATGTCAGGTGCTGTTCTGAAGGGATCAGATAGCTTTTTGATGTCAAGAGCCACTGAGGCAGAAGAAGAAAAAAGACTCTTGATGGGCTTTCTGACTCACCAGCAAATCTTCTCTGGCAACTCTCTGTCTGTGAAACACTGGCATATATGTGTTGCTAAAACTGATGACTGAGCAGAAGTTATCATTATAGGATGTAACTAGACAGCTTGAAAGTCCATTTTCCAGTGTATAGCGCAGCGTAAAAATAAAATTGCAACCCTCCTCACCATTTATCATAAACGACTCGGTTAGAATCATTAAATCATAAGACAAACACAGAGGTGAATGGAAATGGGTTGTTGTGGTGAGGAAATAAAGCAGTTATTTGCCAGTTTACTGGAACTGCAATATAATACTTGGTTAAATCTCAATGTAAGTGACGAGAAATTCAAATCAATGGTTTCTAAAGCAGATTCTAACAGCTTTTTCATAACGGTTTACTTTTGGAGATGTTAATGGATATGAAAGTATTTGTCACGGTCAGGGTGTTGAGAGATCAGGCAGGACGACGAAGATGACGAATAAACGAATATTTAAACAAGAAACAACAGGAAATCCAGACAGGGTAGACATCAACATAGACAGGAGCATGGACATTGACATTTACAATAACCGACAAACTAGACTACAAGAGGCAGGAACTAATATAGGGCAGATAACGAGGGGCAGACAGGTGAGCACAATAAGGTGATTAACGGATAATGAGGACAGGAACAACCAAATAA
>NW_015628690.1:613060-640116 GCF_001515625.1 Sinocyclocheilus rhinocerous | reverse complement strand
ACCCCCCTCCCGGAAGGCGCGACCTTGCGCCGTGGGGACATAGGGAGGAACGGAGGGGGACTTAGGAGGAGGACAAAGGAGTGGATGTGGGATGGAGACAGGGGAAGGCAAAGGGCTGGCAGGCAGGTATGACAGGTGGAGGCTCCGGCGGAGGACCGATATCCGGGAGGAGGCCGGCAGACCGAGACCAGGGAGGCGACGAAGGAGAGAGGAGCCAGGGAGGAGACAGGAGGGATCCGGAGCAGGAGGAGCTCAGCAGGACCCAGGCGGCCCACAGCCATAACAGCGGCCCACGGTGGAGCCGACGGTGGGAGGAGCCATGGAGGAGGGATAGCTGCCGACTCCAGGGGGCCGACCAACAGCGGGGGAGCAGGTGGAGGAGGAGCCAGAGGCGGAGACAGAGAGCCAACGAGCCAGGGGGATGCCGAGGATCCGGGGGGCCAGGGTGAGGGGATCGGGAGCCATTCCTAGGCTCGACAGGGGATCGGGAGTCCCTCCTGGGCTAAACTGAGGATTCAGAGGTCTCTCCTCCTCGTTTTGGTACTGAATGCCCTCCATATTCTGGCCCTTATGTCCCGCCATAGTCAGCTCACCCTCAGCCATGATGCAGGGGGCAGAGCTCCTCTCTGCGCTCACACCGTCCATGGCTTGCTCCCTCGTGGTGGGCATTGTCACCAGGAAACAACAGGAAATCCAGACAGGGTAGACATCAACATAGACAGGAACATGGACATTGACATTGGCATTTACAATAACCGACAAACTAGACTACAAGAGGCAGGAACTAATATAGGGCACATAACGAGGGGCAGACAGGTGAGCACAATAAGGTGATTAACGGATAATGAGGACAGGAACAACCAAATAAAGGACACAGAGGGAGAAACCACAATCGACAGTCCACAGGGGTGTGACAGTATTGCACTTGTTGGAAGACAATATTTTCATTTGTAATTTAATGCTAAGAATAAAATTAATTTAGTTGGTTTTAGGCCTTTAGTGCATTTTTTAAGTGAGAGTTAATGGAAGTGATCTGGGACTCATTGCATAATGACACTTTTATGATAAAAACAATGCAAAATAGTTTTTTGGGCCATTAATATTTCATTAGCATATTAGATTTCTGAAGGATTGTTTTATACTGAAAACTGGAATAATGGCTGCTGAAAATTCATGGATCACATGAATAAATTACATTTTTAAATATATTTAAATTGAAAACCATTATTTTAAATTGTAATACTATTTCACGTTTAATTATTCCAAACTTTTGATCAGTAGTGTATACAGTATATGTCTCGCCATTGGCAAAAGGTTCATTTTAGACGGCTAACACGTCAAATACCAAAAGGTTTCTTATCTTACCTCTTGCTCTGTTTGCTAACCCCGTTGCATCTCTTGTAGCCATTTATGAATTATTAAAAGCTCAGTAATGTGTGTGAATACTGATTATGTTATTAATGCGGTGCTTATGACTGTGGGGTCAGAGGGAGGCCATGTTCGCCATTTTCCCACTGTACTTTTAGCACCCAAGAACCGTCAGCCATAATCAGATTACCGATGGCAAGATTTCTCCATTTGGCTTGTGGTGTGGGAGGCAGATTGATTGTCTCTTATAGGCTGTTTTGTAACAGAGGGCTCGGAGATTGTTTATCTCTCTCGCGCTTGTCCCGTTTCATCTGCCGATTGCTGAGTTTTCATTTCCTCTCCTCCGCTCGCCCCGGTGGAAGCGCTCTCAGCACGCTGAGGCCCAGCGCAGTTTTAAGCCCCTTCTCGTCTTTTGTGTTAAAATTATCCTTTTATATTAATCCTCTAGACGGGAACCACCCTAAAGTGGACTTACTTGCCACTTATCAGAACGTGGAAACCATCTAGATTATGCTCCCTCTGTCCTTTTCAGTCTACGATGGTGTTGTTTTTCACCCCTTCCAGCTTGTTTCTTGAGTGTCCCGAGAGAGCCGGCATTTTAAAAAACACCGGCCCCCCGTCGACACCCCATGCTGGCGTAGTCACGGCATACTGATCAGCAGTTTAGTAATTTCACCTTGGGTAAAATACAATTGTAGGACGATGGATTTGATCCATTTAGATGTAGATACATCTTCCTTTTGCAAACAGAATGCCTCGTGCACTATCCCTCTGCGCTTTGGCAGATTTCCCCCGTTGCTGTGGCTCTCAGATCTCTTGTTTCACACTCAAGCTTTTGTGAGGGAGGGAAGACTGACTCTCTCAAAGTCATTTTTGTACTTCTGTGCTGCTGAAGGTCTCGCAGCGGGGAGCACCTGCAGTCACTATACACTCTGCACAGCATTAGTTTGCCTATATTTGTAGGCGGAGCTTTGTTTATTTTCTACAGGGGCAATAAAGAGGCAAATGCTGGGCTTTTTCTTTCCTTTTTTTTCCCTTTTGGTCCAGAAGGTTGTTCCCTGGAGTGCTACAGCAAGAGAGGCGAAAAAACATAACAAAGCTAGCTTTATTTATTTTCTCTGCCATGTGTGGGATAATGTTTCCTTGAGTACAAGTGCGCTTCTGATCTGAAATCAACTGCAGTATGTTATGAAGTGTTTGTAATTTTTCGAGAACATTATAGTAGCTCTGTTCCAAAACCTAGAGAGCTGCCTTACTGCCTACATACTAACTGAAATACAACTTCAGAAGGGACTGATTTGGAATGCTTTACGTAGGCAGCAACTCAGCTGTGCATCATACAAACAGCACTCTGCAATGCTATAATAAACATGCAATGAACATCATTTTCTGGGTAAAATGTAGTTTAGTTTGGGTTTTCAAGAAGTGTAAATTTTATATATATATATTTTTTTAGTGATTTTTTTAGTGATAAGCCATATATTTTTAGACATTTGTATGTATTATTTTCATACTGTATGTTTATTTATGCATGCTCATTTCCCTGATATTTACATTTAGATTATCTTGGCCAACATCTAATGCTTACTTAAAGTTAATCTTTCAAAACACTAATAATCTAATAACACTGTAATCTTTAGTAAATCTCAAAATTAATATCCATTTTTCATTTATTTATTTATTTAGGCAAAATAGTGTAATATGTTTGATATTGTCTGAAACAAGATAATCATTTTCTGCTTATTGATATTGGCCATAATAATATCAAAGCATCCCTACTTCTGTCCTTTTTTAATACACTGTCTTTGGGTTCTTTTTTTTGTACTGAACTTAGTGCACTGGGATTGTCTTATTGTGAAAGATACATGTGATGCTGCTTAAAATTTGGTTAAAGCAAGTTTTTTAGGAAGCAGTGTAATTAAGTTGCCTACTTTTTGAAACAGTCTTGACGTTGAGAGCCCGTTTATGATGTCTTACACGCCCAAAATGCACTCGGCTTTGGAACGGAGCATGTAGCATTTGTCTGCATGAATGTGTATCTGGCTTTCTAAATGAGAACATTGTTTTGTGGGTAGGTGTTATATGTGTGAGAGTGAGAAATAAATGGCGAGTAAGGAGTACGGAGAAGAATCGTAATTAAAATTTTCAGTCTCGTTAAGTTGGTGACAGCCTTCACTGCACCATGGGTTCCGGCGATCGATGGAAAAGATCTGCCTCCAATACTAACGAACCAAGAGATTTCGAAGCCCTGGGGAGAAGAAAAATTAATTAAAAATATTTATGGCCCCAATTAATCAGTTTAGTGAGATACTCTGATTGTCTGTGGGGCGTATGGATGCATGTCGCATGAAGCGAAAGGCAAGTCTGAAAAAGGTCTGATGTCACGTTCTACTGTTCAACACACACATACACAGACACACACTCCAGTTTAAGGAGCAACTGCTCCCGACACCTTCAGCCGTACACTTTTACCCTGCATTGATTCTCCTAACAGCGTCAGAGAGACCACATAGTGAAAGGGCATTATGCTCAGTCTCTCACTCGCATATGCCGTTCATGTCGAGCAAGGGTACTCCCACCACAGATGTGACAATGTCGATACGCTGGTTTACTCTACGCTCTCAGCTGTTACCCTGGTGTCCATGACAATAGAGCAATCCAGCCACCTGCATTTTACGCCCCTCGCATGAGGGCATAAGCATAGGCATTACATGTTCACATCACTATTTGAAATAGATTGCAGCAGGATTTAATTCAGTGAAAGTGTAGTTGTTGCAAGGATAGCAGCAATTTTGTCACATAACTACACTTAATGCTTATTTATTGCTTCACTATTGATTTTCTGCGACTGTGTATTATATTATATTATATTATATTATATGCTGAATAATTAATCGGTTAATTGTATCAATATATAGGCTACCTGTTCGCGTTCTGTAAATATGGTTTGGTGTTTCATTTTGTCTGTTGTATCAAAAACATGAAGATGGTACTTCAAGCATGAATGGCTCTAATGGAATTTTTTTTTAATGAAATTTACATACAGGTCAGGGGGCATGATTAATTGCATAATTTGTTTTCACATTACTTTCTTTATGATTAATAACAATCGCTTAATGCATTAAATCGAAAGCAATAAAATAAATGTGTTCCTGTGTCAGGTATTGAATATGTGTATAAATGGTTTATTAAAAGAAGCGGATAGGTGGATCATAAATTCAGAATCATTATATATTCTATCGTAATTGTACAAAACTATCTAAGAAAACTGTACAATACTGTGGTATTTTGTACATGCAACTTAGTTGTATTGTAAATGGAAAAAAATAATTAATTCATTTTAACAGACTTACGATTAATACAGATGCTGCTTCATTTGTGTCTGAAATGTTTTCTCATTGACACACCCTCAACTCAGAAACTCAGGGAAGAGAAGAAAAATCCCAAGTTTTCTAGAATACTTAGGACTTTGTGGTGACGTTCATGTACGTTTAACACATAGATATGATTTTTCTAACATGGCTTTAATGGACCGTTATTAAAATTCATGAGTCATCTCCATGACCTCACAACCAGCATGGCTTCTTGTTCAGGTAAACGGTTTCATCCACTTTTAATGCAAAGTGCGATTAGCGTTTAGCACAGCTATTACTTTGCTGACTTTGCTTACTTTACTGCTTAATTCTTCTTCATTCTTCAAGTTGGCGACAGGTTTATTGATTTCTGTCTTAAAAAGGGCTCTTTGTAGCTTTTTGTAGCCTTAAGAAATTCCTCTTTTTTGTCACTTGGCACAATCAGTGGAGCGTAGGCAGAGCTGCATCAAAACACCTAATGAAAAAACCAAATATCCTGCAAAGTATTGTAATGCATAACCTTTTTTTGCTGAAGTAAGATGTGTAGTTGTATTTGAACTATGCAGGTTAATTCAGGGCAGAATTTTGAATCACAAATGGGAGCTCCTTCCCCACAACGTCCAGATTTGCACGTACATTTGTATACTGTAGATGGGTGAGTAAATAGGCTGAGCGAAATATGCAAAGACAATTTGTGCCACTTGTAATTCTCTGTGTGCATATTTTGGGGACTGGAGCATGAAAGCGGTTTTATTAAGATACACAGCTTTTAAGTGTATCCAGCATGGTTACTTGTCATTTTGCAGACACTTTATTTAAAGTAACACTGTAATTGGAGGGACAGTCTGCCTGGAGCAGAGGCACTTAAACAAGCTGGTGTTAAGAGCCTTAGTCAGGGGCAGAACGAGGTTAAGTGTCTCACTCAGGAGCACAAAAGTGGTAGATTGTTATTATTATATTATATTATATTTTCAAAATAAATTGCCAGTTGCTACCTATTTTACCTTCCTAATATGATGCATTTCTGAGTGAAAAAGTTTTCATTGAGGCAAAAATATTTGAATGAGGCTTGAATATTGTCCATTGGGAATTGATTGGATTGTGAAAATCAAATGTTGTGTAACAGAACGGAGTCAAACCATACAGTATCTATGTTAGCTAAAGCAGTTTTGGTTAATATTTAATAGTACTATTTAGTAATTTAAGAGAATTTAAGAGTGATGTCAGTGGAAAACAAAAGTTTTTTTTTGTAAATATCCAAAAAAATACAACACTGGATTCCCCCCCCCTTATGCTTTATCTTTATTTTTATTTAAAGGCAGTTTGATTTCATAGAATGACTTTAAATGTGAAACATCTGTACTGTAGTTGTAAAAAACATGGTTTATAAAAAGAAACAGCTGTTGTGTTATGAAAACATGACACACTACACTTTTATTGTATTCAGTACTTGGATAACACTCAGTCAATGCTACTAAAAATAATCTTACACCTTATTCTGCAGTCTATTAACTAGAAACTTGTCTCTACTGTCCAAATCCAAATCTGCTCCCAAGTTATGACCGTCTAGCCATCAATAATAAGTCAGCCAGTGTGGAAAAAAAGTTCCTATCTAATGAATCTAATCTAAAGAAACTGTCACTGCTGGCAGGAAGATTTCACTGCCTCTGCAATTTTGCCTCTTCGTAGTTTTCAAGCTTGTTAAATTGAGAGCACAACAATCTATCAGCAGTTTCCTATCAACCCTATCTGCATGAATGATTTGTTTGGCGCATATTCATCTGTTGTTTAAGCAAAAACAAATCCATTTTTGTATGAACCTTAACTGCTATGCACTGGCAAACAGCTGTTTAGTTTGTTCATTGTATAAATCTGCTGCTGGGCAGACTTGTGGCACGGTAATGTTGTTTTTTTCATTTGTATAATCTATAAGAATCACCGGTAAGACTCTCGGCTTCAGGTTCATTTAGTTTAGCATCAGTGCAGGTGCCAGACAGCCATCAATCCCAATGTCACTGCGGAGATTGGCTGATTGATCGAAGCGAGTCAAAGCGCAGAAGGTGAGAGAGGTTAAAGCACAATCATGATTGACGTAGAGGTAGCCGAAGAAAAGGAGAAGGATAACATATTAAAACAATGCTGTGAAATGGAAAGGGACAGGCAAGGAGAGAGAGAGAGAGACAGGTGGTGAGTGGGAGGATTTGACGAAAGAGAAAATATAACATGAACAGAAAAGCTTTTAGGAGACAGGAGGAATATTTGTTAAGGAATGATGGCTTGTGTGAATAATCAGGAGGGAGAGGGAAGCAAGTTTGTGGGATCCTGTGAGGATACGCGACATTCGGTTATACTTCAGTAGGCGTGTTGACAAGACCCAGAGCGCCACTACTGTACTTGCATGTCACAGCATTTATAGCGGACATAACACTCACGACGTATTACTCAGCAATTATCACAGTTGGGCTTCTTACACTTGGTTAATGTAATTCTCGGTTATCTTATCCATGTTTCACACAGTTCATACTTTATTCATGGTTAGTAATTCATAGATTTCACACTGTGCGTTTGTTAATGCTGGGTTAAAGTTCTTATTTGCATATTCATGAGGTGATTAGCATTGATTGACAGGATGTGACCTGCTTTAATAACTGCTTGTCTGTCTGTGGGAATGTCATTGTGTCATCGCTCTTGTCTTGTGTCTGCTGAAAATATACTAAATATTCTGTAAATTCTGTAAAAGTTGTGAAGATTGAGTTATGACATTTGGATTAAAAAACAAAACAAAACAAAAAAAACCTATGTATGAATGAATCATGAATGAATCACAGTAAGATCATTAACATGAATTCAGAAAATAGTGTGAATTTTAATTTCATGTCGACTTTAACACATTTGTCATCACTGTTTCCCTTAAAGGGGTCATATGATGTTGCTACAAAGAACATTATTTTGTGTATTTGGTGTAATGAAATGTGTTTATGCCGTTTAAGGTACAAAAAAACACATTATTTTCCACATAACTTGTAATTCTCTGTGTGCATATTTTGGGGACTGGAGCATGAAAGCGGTTTTATTAAGATACACAGCTTTTAAGTGTAGCCAGCATGGTTACTTGTCATTTTGCAGACACTTTATTTAAAGTAACACTGTAATTGGAGGGACAGTCTGCCTGGAGCAGAGGCACTTAAACAAGCTGGTGTTAAGAGCCTTAGTCAGGGGCAGAACGAGGTTAAGTGTCTCACTCAGGAGCACAAAAGTGGTAGAGCAAGAGTGCTGTCACAGAACCTCTCCAGTGGGACACTCCTTCCTGGAAATAAACCAGCGACCTTTGTGTTAGCAACCTGGATCTTTGTAGCGTTAGACTGCAACTTCTTTCCCATCTACTGTTAAATTACTATTAAACCAATCCTATATTAATGGGTCATCATCTGAGGTAGCTCCAGACATCAAATAAAAACCTTATTTGTTTGATATCTGGAGCTATAATTTAGACGATGACTCAATTAAGCAGGTTTGGTTTTAACACTGACTTGTTAAACTGTACAAATTTACAGGTAGATACACATAAATCTCTAACTGTTCAATTTTTTATGGAAATTTTCTATATGTGGGTCATAACTGTATCTAACAGCTGAAAAGCTAAAATGTGAAATTTTTGTTTTCCATTTTGACTAACGTTAGAAATGCATTTAAATTCCAAAGAACTATCTTCTCTAATATACAAAGAGAAAGGAAAAATTGAAATCGCATCATATGACCCCTTTAAATATGGATGCATGGACATTTTCTTCAGCTGTACAAATCACATGAATATTTGTGACCCTGGCCGACAAAACTAGTCATAAGGGTCAATTTTTTGAAATTGAGATTTATACATCATCTGAAGCTGAATAAATAAGCTTTCCAATGTATGGATTGTTAGGACTGGACAATATTTGGCCGAGATACAACTATTTGAAAAAAATTTAGTTTTTATATATTTACGGTAGGAAATTTACAAAATATCTTCATGGAACATGATCTTTACTTAATATCCTAATGATTGTTGGCATAAAAGAAAAATCGATAATTTTGACCCATACAATGTTTTTTTGGCTATTGCTAAAAATATACCCAAGCGACTTAAGACTGGTTTTGTGGTCCAGGGTCACATTTAATAAGGCAAATACTGAAGCTGTTTATGATTGGTTGCCTGTTGTTAAACAACTCACCATGGCATCCTAGAATCACATTTGGGGCAACACTTTGGGGTTAAACTTTGCAAATCAGTGCTAACCCCTTTCAAAATGACAAATGTTGCTTAACCCAGGGTTACAACTGGCCTTTACCTGGTGTTTAAAAAGACATTAACTAAGAGTTAAATGTAGTGTAGAAGCCCTATAGTGCATCCTTCTGTAGTTAAATCCACAGTATTTTTTTATTTGCTGAATGTCTGAAGCGTATTGCTCATAAAAATGGTTAAAATAGCCAGTTATGGTCTGATTGGCTGGCTTTATGCAATTTCCATGGCTCCAACTCATAACACACTGCTTTTCGTGTCGAAGTAGTTCTGTAGTCCACAATTCTTTGTTTTGCAATTATATGTCCCACAGGGCATCTCTGTGCACAAACACAACCCATCATGCAGTGTTATGCAGCTTTACCATTACCATCATTTAACTTACTGTTCATTACTCTTCATAAACACAACTCACACTGCAGTGCCTCATTGTTCATGTCTACAGAAATCAGACAGCCTCATTCAACATCACACTTAAACTGTAAAATTGCACAGTTCCTAATGTATTGTGGTAGAAACAGCTTCATTTCCAAGTAATTGCAAAAATCAACCTGTGAAATGATGCATCACCAACTTGGAAGGAGCTTCTATTAAAGAAGTAGATGGCATGCTTGAATGCTTGAGAAGTCTGTCATTCATTTCAGCAAAAAAATATACTCAAATGGTTTGTGTTTTTTTTCCCTCAGTCCTCAGTTAGGACATGCTTGAATAGATTTTTACCAAAATCAATTTTAACGGATATTTGTCTTGTTTTCTCAAAAACAAACAGACACTTGAACTGGAACACTTGAACTAGGTTTTGAAGTGTTGACACAGAAGGGAGGCTCAGAATGAGGTGCTACCCTTAAAAAAACACTACAGTTGATTGCAATAAAATGCATAGGTCACCCCAAAAATGATATAAAATAAATAGCTGGATCTCAACCTTTTTGATTCCAAGGCACCCCATTGTCAAAGACAATATTTGAAGGTACTTTTCTGGTACTTGTACTGTAATGAAAAAGTTGCTCATTGTAAAACATTTTTATTTATTTACAGAATATGTACTGTAACATATAAAACCTTAAAGGTGCAGTAGGAGATCTTGGAAAATGCTAACTTTAGCCTGATAGCACTTAAAGCGAACGTCCCACCCTCCCTGCAATCGCCGTCCAAAACCACGCCCCCTGAACGCATATACGCTCACAGACCAGAATACCAGAGACAACATTACTACAATAAGCTACATCAACGGTTCCCAATTCCAGTCGTCCATCCCCCCCCCCTGCACATTTCATATGTATCTCTTATCACGTGCAGCGTTTGTTCTATTGGACCGTAAGTGCTCTGCAAAGTGGACATCACCGGATATTCTGCCATCCAGTTCGAAGCGAGTGTATATGTTCCATACAAAGGGCATTAAAGTGTGCGAGACATAAATTTAAATAGTATTTATTTACAGAGGTAAATCATGTCACACTTCTCTAGTAAGTTTCGTGTGTGTGTGAAGACGCTGTGCAGCGAAAATCCGTGAATGAATGTTCCGAAGTGAAGTAAACTTCAACGGATTTCCCCTGCTCAGGGAGTAGGGAGCAATGAACACTGTGTAGGGATCATATCGATCGGAACACAGTTCATGCACGTAACTCACTTCTAACGAGCTGGTTATCTGAATTGGGTGTGTTAACTAAGCGAGACATGCAAAATATGCAGAGCGGGGGGGCGCGAGGACTGGAATTGGGAACCGCTGGGCTACATCATGAGTCATTTACCGGTGAGAAAACCACTTAACATAATGATTGCTATCGGGATGTGAAGAGTCTTTCAACCAGCATAACAAAAAATGTTTCTGAAGACAATCACCTATTGCACCTTTAACTGTAACTTTTCAAATAGGCCTTGGCTTTTATTGGACAGGAGTGTGAGATATAAGACAGGAAACAACACATGATCCGGATCCAGAGCGCCACTGTGTGCACTACCCACTAGGGCCTCTGTCTTCAAGGAGCACAAATGAAATGCCATAACACAATTTTCCTATAAGCCTTCTGATGATACTTGCAACATCTGACAGAACAAGGAAATATCAGCCCCCTTGGCTCATATTGAATTCTAATGATGCTGCTGATGTTACTGTCTTGCGATTACTCATACGTTAATGAATCAGCCTGGCTATGTGTTCTGCTACCTTGCCTTGTCGTTCCACTTTTAATTAACATACTGCAATGATTAAAGTTTTAACTTAATTATCTTTATCTTTTCTCCTAGGGCATCCAACCCTCTGTGGGAAACTGAGTAAAACGTTTTGCCAGCACCAAAACACAGAAGCTCTGCGAGATAGAGGGAGATACATAAAGTGAACACAAGTGACTTAACGCATTCTCTGTGTAAACTGGATGAAGGCGGTGTAATGGAGGAATAAGTGGGGAAGACTGAACAGAGAAGAACGAAAGAATGAAGACAACTGGAAAGCAAACACGCCTTTTCATCAGTTGTTGTTTAAATTAATACATCACAAACGTACGACATGATTGACAGGAGGCTGCTCCTATTGGTGTCCCTCTGTTTTGTAGGCAGAGCCTGTGTCACTAAGATTGTTCGGAGAAGGGGAGTGAGCTCAATTCACGCCCAGCATACAGGAAATGGAGCAACTGACCAATGGGATACAAGTTTGGAGAGGAATGGCAATACAATGACAAGAATCAAAGAACTGATTGGTCCTGAGGAAGTTGAAGAGCAGATTACAGCTCACCAGAGCCATGGAGCTTCTCCTGTCTTCACCAAGGAAAACTTTGTTGGGTTTAATGCCAAACCACCTGTACAAATAAACGAAGACTCTGTCCAAGCTGATTTAAAGGTACAAGCCCCAAATGATGACTCTAGAGACATTTTAGAGTTTAAAAGGGGCAGAAATAACACAAAGAAAGGTGGAAGAGTTGACAAATGGATCCCGATGCACCACAGAACAACTTCTGGCATACACTTCAACAGAACCAGATTCAAAATCCCTTCAAGATCCAGAGCAAGTTCAAATTCTGCCGTTCACACTACGGCGGGTACAAAAGTAGTCACTCCAGATTCGCCTCGGAAATTGAACCTGACTGGAAGCTTATTAAAACTGATATCTAAAGAAAACCTCGTACGAATTGTGAATTCCCAGCTTCAGAGTGTTCCAGGTCTAAATATTCCAGGTAAAATGAGTCACAGCAGGAAAAGGGATTTGATCAACATGGATCACAGTCAAGTGGAGGCATTTAAAATGAAAAAACAAGACAGGATAGGCACTCCTGAACTTTATAACTCAGATAACCTGACTGATGAGCTACATTCAAGTACTTTTACAAATACCAGCCTAAATCCGGATCAGACCATTCACACTCTCTTTAAACAGTTTAGTGGATTCACTATGGATCTAGGTGAGGGGGACAGAAAAATGGAGGTGAGAGGTGCACCTGGCACTGCTTCATGGAAGTACAAACACTTCACTACTCGCTTAGCATCAACTCCCCAAAGTGAGATCATGCCCATCACGGAGACGAACCCCTTCGCTGGTCAGAGCGATATGGGCATATTACACACTCCGTCTCAGATTGACTGGGGACATCGGCCTGGCGCTTTCAGCTCACTTACTGAGAGGAGTCTTGACGTTAAAAGAGAATCAGATCAGAGTGTTCGTATGCCATTTGGTGCCACTCAGAATCCATTGATTAAAATTTCAGAACCCATTGACAGCAGTCACATCCTAAAACTCCCACCAGATCCGCAATGGGGAAGGAAGGAGGTGGAGGAGAGCAGAGAGATGACTGTGGACTCTCGCCCTGGCGAAGATGGACGAGGTCTTGTTTTCCAGGAAATGGATGAAGATGAAGATGAGGGGCGGAATCAACAAAAAGGGGAAATCTCTCGATCCAGAAAACGACGAAGCTGGATCTGGAACCAGTTCTTTGTCATTGAGGAGTATGCTGGTCCAGAACCAGTGCTCATTGGAAGGGTAAGAACTCCTTATGATTCCCTTTAAAAGATAGTTCACATCAAAAAATTCCTGTAAAAAAACAAAAACCTTACACCAGATCTTTGAACGATAGTATATGACTTTATTTCCGTGAAACACAAAGAAAAAATATGTGGGTTCCAGTGTTGTTTCGGACCCCATTGACTTTCACTGTATGGGAAAAACAGAACAACTCATTGCTATCAACTTTCAATTGACATTAATTGACATTTGCATTTATCTAAATAACCACTTATTTCTAATTGAATAATGAGCTGAGTTTAATCACTTTGGCAGAGGAAAATCAAAGATCACTAACCAATATGACCCTCAACACAGTGAATTTGGGGGAAAAAGCTCACACTGAGACTGAAAGACATCTCCCACAGAACATTGTGCCTGGATGTTTATCACATCACTGATCTTAATGGCATTAGTCACATTATCCCAGTCTTCTTTTCCTTGCTGTCTTTGTCTACTTGAATCCTGAGGAAGCCGAGCTCTGCAGGTCACAGAATAATGTTTCAATCAGCCTCTTAATCAGCCGTTGATTCTCCTCTGTTAAAGCTACAGTATGTGCTGTGATGAACAATTGCTCTTCTCATCAGAAAATCAAGAGCCTGGTGGTGGAGGGTGAAAAATAATATTACCTCTCTTTTGTGAGTCATACTCCATTGCTGACCCTGTTTGGAGGGTCAAAGTGTTGAACTGTGCCCATGACTTACAGTACCAGTCAAATTTTAGACATACCTACACATTCTTTTTTAGCCTACGTATAAGATTATGAAATGACAAATGGATGTATGGGAATTATATAGTGACCAAAAATGTTAAACAGAACTACTATATTTTATATTTTAGTTTTTGCCACCGTTTACATTGATAACAGCTTTGTCACATTTATTTGTTTATTTATTTATTTATTTATTTGACAGAAGTTCTGTGCAAAGTGAACTTCTCAACCATCAATTTAATTGATTTTAAAAATATTTTTATGTTATATATTATTTATGTACATTTTAATTGAATACTTGTTTTTTTAAAAGAATTCAAGAATGAATTAAAATTAATTTATACTACAGTGAGAATTAATACAGATACTGCTAAATAATGTAATATTATCTAGTAAAACTATTTAAATGTCTCCCAAAGTGCATTTACTTTTTGTGTTAGGTAATAAATTAGGGTAATTAAGCATAATAAAAAATGTAAATTAACTGAATTATTTTTCTTCTAAGCATAAATGATCTTTTCATGTTTGTTAGGGTTTTCTTTAAAACAAGAAAATGTGTCAATTTAGATTTTTAGCTCAAGTAAATTTAACGTGTTTATTTATTCATTCATTTTACTGTAAAACTGTAAAAAGAAGAAAATTATTTTTTGTAGTGTAATTTTCAGTTGTCTCCCAAGTATTTAACTGCATGCCTTTAGTTTAAAAAATATTTAATATCATATTCAATATCAATATTATAATCAGGCGTTTTCAAAACTTTGACTGGCACTGTATATCTGGCATTGTTTTGCTATTTCACAGTTCCCACTTCTCTTTTTCTGTCTTTTTCTTATCTTTTTTCTTTTGCCATCTCCCTAAGCTACAGTTTGAGCGGCTGGGGAAGGCGGTGGGGTAATACATTGAGTAAATGAATGATGATGATTCTGCGTGTCTGCCTGAGGCAGTCAGACGGCACTGTGGAATAGAAAAAACCCTCTTGCGTTCTCTTCTGGGACCGTCTTCTGTCTGTGAGTTGGCTCCTGCAGCATTTAATGGAACCCCCCGTGCTGTTAATACCCAACTCCAGATCCAGACACATCCACCCAATAGTTTTAGACACATTTGATCACTGAGCTCAAATGGGACGGCTGTTGTGGGTAAGAAGACAAGCATTGATCTTCATTAGAGCCCCGTGGACAGCAGAATGAATAAGAGGGAGTGAGAGAAAGTGGCAGAGTGAAGGAATGGGCAATTGCAAGACTAAAAATGCCTTAGGTGCTGTTGACCATTGCTATAGATGGACAGTCCTGTATGTCATTAGAGCCAATATGGTCTGCTTAACAGGTGGCAATGCTGTTACTGATAGTTCCCTGCTTCCTTCACGGTATCTAACACCACGGCTGAACCCATTCGGAGCCTGAGCATGTGTTGTGTGTGTACGTACACACCTAATGCTCTTATGTGTCCTAATGCTCTTACGGATGTTTAATCTTGCTGCTTCGACCCTATGCGGAGCCTATGCCCACTGCTGTCTGTTGGATCAATTGGGGACGTGTTTTGCTGTGCCTTATAACCGAGATGATTATGATTTAATAAAGGGCTGAAGTGAACTATGTAGCCCCGCGGCAGACGTGCCAAGTGCCACAGCGCTCTCAATCTACAGCGTGAAGCTAATAACAGATTCAGCATTTGGAGCGTACTCACATACTCACATACTCATTACAGCGTCTATAAATACCGTACTGGGCCATTATGCATTTTAACATATTTTATGGTAGGTAACATCAATTATATGCAATTATAGTTATGTTAAATGATAATCAAATTGGGGGGTTGGCATAACAAGCATCCATATGTTTATGTCAGAGGACTCATTGCTGGAGAGCATATGCAGGGACTTTATGATAGCAATATATGATCCTCTGTATTCCGTAACGAATGTAGTTTCTTCTTGATCTTAATGTATGGACATAAATTAGCACATCTTTTGCATCCGAAAGCAATGCTAGAATGTGAGGCATAGGGAAAACAAATTTGCACTCTAGCGTACCAACTTAGCACAATTGTGGTCTCATAAAACCGTAGGCCTCCCTAGGCTGTTCCTAACAGGCGTAATTTGGATGTACAAAATAAAAGTGGCATGATTGAGATTTGGTACTTGAAGTGCTTGGAAACACCAACGTTCCTCTGTGGTTTTGTGTTTGTGGAAGTGATGTTTTGGTGCTTGGGGTCTCTTGATTATCTCTTTAAGTGTTTCAGCCCTTTACCCTCCCCTGGGTTTTGTTTGATTGGCTTTGATTGGAAATGTTGTGGTTTACAAATCCGATTCATAATTCCACTGTTGTTTTGTCAGAAACATGTTTGGCAGGCATTTTCACTATTTTGTGTTGCAGGGGAGTCTGTGCTCAAGGTAGGTTAGTACACACTGGTAGAGAGTACTGGCAATTCTGTACTACTCTACTAGGAATTATTCTCAACACTGATAGTTTTGCAAGCCCAAATTCTGATTTGCCATTAACTAAATGTTGTTCTGTCTATCTTTCGTTCTGTCCACCTGTCTGTCATTCTTTAATTCTGTCCGTTGTTCTTTTGTTCTGTCTGTTGTTCTTTCATTTTTTCCATTGTTCTTTCGTTTTGTCTGTCTGTCCTTCATTCTTTTGTTTTGTCTGTCGTTCTGTCTGTATTTCTTTCATTCTGTCCGTTGTTCTTTTGTTTTGTCCATATTTCTTTTGTTTTGCCTGTCTGTCCTTCACTTTTTCTTTCTGTCCGCCGCTTTTCATTCTGTTTGTCATTCTTTTGTTCTGTCTGTAGTTCTTTTGTTCTGTCTGTCGTTCTTTCATTCTGCTTGTCGTTCTTTTGCACTGTGTGTCATTCTTTTGTTCTGTCTGTTGTTCTTTTGTTCTGTCTTTTTCATCGATCTTTCATTTTGTCCATCTGCCTTTCATTCTTTCTTTCTGTCTGTATTTCTTTCTTTTTGTCTGTCACTCATTCATTCTGTCTCGTTCTGTCATTCTGTCTGCATTTCTTTCATTCTGTCTGTCATTCTTTTGTTTTGTCCATATTTTTATCATTTTATCTGTCTGTCCTTCATTCTTTCTTTCTGTCTGTCTCTGTTGTTTGGTCTGTTGTTCTTTTCTTCAGTCTGTTATTCTTTCGTTCTGTTTGTATTTCTTTCGTTCTGTCTGTCGTTCTTTCATTCTGTCTGTACTTCTTTCATTCTCTCCATCAGTCTTTTTTTCTGTCTGTCGTTCTTTCATTTTTTCCATCGATCTTTCGTTTTGTCCATCTGCCTTTTATTCTTTCATTCTCTCTGTATTTCTTTTGTTTTGTCTGTCATTCTTTCATTGTCTGTCTTTCTGTCATTCTATCTGTATTTCTTTCATTTTGACTGTCATTCTTTCGTTTTGTCCATATTTTTATCATTTTGTCTCTGTCCTTCATTCTTTCTTTCTCTCTGTCTCTGTTGTTTGGTCTGTTGTTCTTTTCTTCTGTCTGTTATTCTTTCGTTCTGTTATTCTTTTCGTTCATTTTGACTGTCTTTCATTTTTTTCGTCTGTCCTTCATTCTTTCATTCTGTCTGTCTCTGTCCTTCTGTCTGTCATTCTTTCGTTTTGTCTGTCATTCTTTCATTCTGTCTGTTGTTCTTTTGTTCTCTGTCATTCTTTCATTCCATCTGTATTTCTTCCATTCTGTCTGTCATTCTTTTGTTCTGTCCATTGTTCTTTTGTTTTGTCTGTCTGGCCTTCATTATTTCGTTCTCTGTCTCTGTCTCTGTCTGTCTGTTGTTCTTTCATTCTGTTTTTGTCTGTCTATCTATCTACAGTACAGTATCTCTCTCTTTATCTGTCTATGTATCTACTGTATCTGAATCTGTTGATCAGTCTGTTGATACATTCTGTATAGCGTTCTGTCTCAGTTGTTCTGTCTGTCTGTCTTCTTTATGTCATTCCATCTGTCTGTCATTCAGTCTATCTATATGTCATTCTGTTATCTTTCTGTCTAATTATATGATGTTCTATCTTTTTCCGCTCAGGACAAATTCACAAATTGACTTTGAATTTAAAATAAATGTTCAATTCAATTCTGAATGGGATAGACAGGTTGGTATTTGTATATCTAGGGGGCAGTACCAATTTTTAAAAGCACTTTTAAATCAGATTTTCCCATTTGAGTACTGATATGACTGGAAATATTAAGTGAGGAAGACTGGAAACAGTCGCTGAAAGTTAAATACACAAGCAGCTGTGATGTTATGTAGTTCCTCCTGCTGAATGAACTAAAATGAGAGGTAGCACAGCCATTAGTCCTAAATAATGATTTGTTAAATAGCAACAAATTCAGTTAGGTTTTCAGAAATCTCCTCACAGACTTCTGAAACGGTTCTGTCCAGGAGAATCTCTAAACAGCATTCTGAGCTTTGATCTCTCACTTTCTTCAGTTCATGTTTTCAAATCCTTTTATGGCAAGTGAATCAAAACACCATTAAATGTGTTGCAAATACTTTATGAAATCCATTTAAAAACACTCACAAACACTTGATTTCTGTAATTTCATGGGGAGCTCGGTTATCTCCAGTCGGGTGGCTTTTGAAACCTTTTCCACCCATAGTAATCTGATATTTCAGATTCGGGTCTCACTGAGTGAGACCTTAGTTTAGACTGGGGTTGTCCACTACTACTCTTTCATGCATTTCGTGCAGTTTGTTTTCCGATGTGTTTTGAGGATTGCCATGGATCTTGGATAAAGTTAGGAGTTTGTTTCACCATCGAGGGACTGTGAGTGTTAAGGTTTTTGAAAGTGATCTTGTAGCAGACTGTGGTGATGCCACCAGGCGTCGTTCATTGACTGACCGCAGGGTGCTATACTTCCTTTCGTGCCGCTGGCTGCCCCATCGCTCTTCTGCTGCTATTTGTCTGCCCGTGAGTCTCCTCACCTGCTAGAGGCCAGACGTGGGGGGATGGTGTTATATTAATAGCACTGTACAGTACAGGTCAGCCTAATAAAGTCAGTAAAAGCACATAATGAAAGCAAATCAGACACACCCATTACTAGTTTATGAAAAACTTATGTTTGAACATGAAACTTTTTAATCTCAAAGTCTCACTCAGCATTGTCAGTGATGATTCATTCATTGTGTATCTTATTAGTGCTGCTTTTGCAATGTAAAAGGCAACATATACTCTGGAAATCATTTTATAAATGGGGTTTAAAAGTCCACATTGAATATCTAGAAAGGTAGTTTGGTAATACATCAGACACGTTTGTTTTACAGTATATGCATGTGATTCGGGAAGCTGCATTCTATAACATGAAAGGTAATTCTGATTTATCCCACAATTGTGAATTTATTATTAAATTGTGAGTTATATCACACAATGTTATATCTCAAAATGTGAATTTGTATCTTGGTAAACTATATAAAATTAGATATTATAAAAATAGATACAGTATATTGCAAAATGACACTTTATATCTCACAATATGACTTTTTATCGCATAACATGACGTTGCCTAATATTTCTCAAAGTTGAGATTATATCTCATAATACGACTTTTCACAATGTAACTTTATACAGTATCTCACAATGTGACTTTATATATCCCAATTGTGTCTTTAATAAAATTGAGTTCATATCTAACAAAATGACTTTATATCGCATAAATGTGACCATATCTGAAAATGTGCCATTATATCTGAATTTATATCTCATAATATGACTCACAATGTGACTTTATATCTCACAATGCGACTTTATATCTCTCAGTTGCAACTTTATTTCCCAAGATTGTGAATTTATATTTCACAGTATGACTTTATATCACATAATGTGACTTTAAATCTGAAACTGTGTTATTTTGCTCAGTTGTGATCTCTTAATATGACTTTTTGAATTGTGACTTTATATCTCACATTTGTCTTTTATGCCTTTTCAAACTTTATCTCAATTACCATTTTACTTTTTCCTTGAAGTGAAAATGGGATACTATAGTGAAAAATGATCCATGACGGGTTGTGATGGTCCAGTGTTGGCTTTCAAATCCCAATCCATCCCTGAACTGAAGCACCCTGTTTGTCATGTCAAGAATTAATGTTAAGTATGCAGTACCGCCGCTCCCTATGCACAGAGTATGCAGTTTGCGTAGGGCACCAACTCCCAGGGGGGCACCATCCCAGTTGCTCAAAAAATAAACGTGACGTGCCATTCCCGCATCCACATCCACGCCCGCGACCGCTCGCACCTCATGTTCGCGGCTGAATGCAAATGATCATAATTAATGGACAACTATGCCCGTGAAAAGACATCAGCAATCCGGCACCAAGAAAAGAAAAAGAAAAAAAAGTCAAAACGAAGCCCATGCATCACTTTCAGGCACATTCATAATCCTATGAAACTTTTTTGGCTGTTGACGTTAATAACGGGTTTTAATGTCGGAAATAATTTCACCACCACCAATGCATCTAATATTCTCTCTGAGTTTCCATGTTCCCTTATGAAAATTAGCTATGGTTTTAACATGATTAAAACCAAAAATCATCGTTCTTGTAGCCATGGTAACCACAAATTAACCATGGTTTTGTTACTTCAAATAATAATTTACAAGGAAGTATTACGATAAAAAATTTTGTCGTTATAAAAACAGACATAAGACAACAATAGCCTTTAAAATGACTTAAAGTGGATTATATAAAAACAAGTAATGGCAGTAATGATTGGTTAATTAATAATTAAATGGTTTCATCGAATAACACTGTTAAAATACATAATGTAGGCTAATACAAAATAAACAATTTATGTACATTACATGTTATTACAAATGCCTGCAAAGGGAGCCAAAGGCCATGTAATTGCTGCTGCTACACTTACAGGACGATCAAATCCTTGTTTAATAGGCTATTGACCAAACATTTAATTCAAATATCCACTTAATCTTTAATTTTTGGCCACCTTTTTGCTATAGATGACACAGCCTCTATAATTTCTTCAACAAAAAACATGTGGACATCACAACCCTTACAAAAATTAACCGTGGTTTTATCGTAATAAAACTGCTTAATTTTCTTTTGCGTGATTTCTGAATGCTTGAGGCTATAAATTCAATCAGACAACTGTATTAATAAAGTCATAGCCATAGTTAACTGTCTGAGCTACAATTGTAATTTGTAAATAATACAATTTATTTAATTTTATATTTTATTAAAGTTCTATTTTGACCCCTATAGTAAGTATGTTGTGTGAGGGTACTAGCGTGTTGATGCCCTTGTGCTCCTACCGTATGCTTGGGTGCTGGAGGATACTACAGGCAACCTGTAATGTGATGCGCCCACCTATCAAGCTGTTCCTTGGAGGAACGACACACAGCTGCCTGAACCCCTGCACTCTTTCCGCAAGCTCCAGGGTGCCCGGCTGTCACGAGGGATCCTCACCGATGATCAGCGAGACCACCTGTGCCGCTTCTCACAAAACACACCAAGATCTGAGACAATCTGTTGATAAAACCTATAACCGAATTCAACAGGAGCACGTTTGTAGGCACGGAGCGTATTTTCGGGATGAAAAAGACGAGGTTAGGATGCCACCATGGAGCTCCAAGCTGGTGAAATTGAGTAACCTTGGAGCATGTGCAAATTTCGTGCTGTGTACGCTTTTGCAGCGCTGGCAAGCTGGGTTATTATATTTCTCATTTCTCGAGCACTCGGGGAGCATTTTGAATATGTTAGGTGTTGGCAGGGGTAGATGGTGGCTGTCACTGGCATTTTAATGGGGTGTGTCTCTTGGGGGGCCGATATGGTGTAGCATGCACGATCTGGCCACACACACAAACACACACACACACACACACACGGCTTGTCTACTTTCGTTCCTAAAAGCATAGCCAACAAGCTGTTCTCTAAAACATTGTACATCCAAATAGAATTAAATATCACTACAAAGCAAGGGAGGGGGGATGAGTAAAAATGAGAATAAAGTGAGAATCAGACACAGAGGGTGAGCGACAGAAAGAGAGCACGCAGGGGCAACAGTTACAGCACACACATGCTGCGAGAGAGATCATCAGTAATAATTGCGGAATGTCTCTTTCGGAACGGCTTTGTGTTTTCTTTCACTCTGTCTCTTGCAGTGAAAATCATTTAGCCTCCGGGCTGGAGCTCAGCAGGAGAGAGAGAGCAATTAGAGAGAAAGAGACTGACAAGGAGAGAGAGGGAGAGAAGAAAAGGAGGGGCGCACAAGTAAATGATAAAGGTAGTTGCGGGAATGATGCGGAGATGTTGAGATGAGCGACAGGGTGGGCGGCGGAGATGACGGATGGACAGAGAGATGGGCTAGGAATGAGAAAATGTCGGAAGGTTAATGCCGCGGAGCAAATGAGCTGGAAATGCACGCAAGAGGGGAGGAGAGGGTCAATGTAGAAAACACAAACAGTGGGGTCCAGAAGTCTGAGACCATTAGTGAGAATACTTATAACATTCTTTGTTATAAATTATATTATTAGCATAATAATTTGAGTGATAAGTATTCGGTTTGTCTGCTTTTTGTTTTAATGACAGCAAACTGCATGAACACCACAAGTTTGTGTCCTACCATGGTGTCACAAAGTGTCACAAATGTATTTGATTAGTGTCCTATAAATAGTGAAGAATCTTAAATATTAATTTTACATGAATTCATTTTACACCATAATATTTTTCAAATGCTGGGTCATGGGTCATTCACAAAGAATGTGTTTTGGCATTGAAAAACATGAGGTGCAAAAAGTGGGGAAAAAAAACACTTTTCAAGACTTTTTTTTGTTACGAGTTGAACTCTTTAACATTGCATTTTAGAATAAAGTGTCAAACGTGAGATGCTGCAAAAGATGCAAGACACAAGTGCAATGGCCAGTGACCACTGTCTAACAAGTTACAATGGAAAGTAACCTGTGTGACTGACCTTCCTCTTTAGAACACAAAAGAAGATAATTTTTTTTTTGTCATATAATGAAAGTCAATTGGGTCCAATGGTTTTAGTATAGACAAAACAGTTTAAATATATATATCAGATATATCAGAACATCTTTTGTGTTCCGCAGAAGAGAGAAAGTTATTCAGATTTGGAACGACATGAAGGTGAGAAAGGAATAACTTGGGTGAACTGCTCCTTTAAATTAGATTTTGAACCCCAGATTTTCAGTGTAACTTCACTCTTTGCCTCTACTGTATATGCAAACTCATGACCTTGGAATCCGGTGAGAGGGATTCTTGCAAAATAAATTATTTTTTAAAGAAGGAGTAAAAGCACAGCAAACGAGAGAGTAGGATGCAGGAGAGAGGCAGGCCTAAAAGAGAGAGAGCGTGGTTAAATACCATTTTATTATAAACCCCTGTGGAGAAGAAATTCAAACGTGTTTCTGTTCTGAGAGTGGGAGCTGAAAGAGAGAAGTAGAGGCGAGGGGGAAGGGGGAGGATCTGCAGAGTCTAATATAAGTGAAATTCAAAGAGAACATGTCTAAGCCATTCTCTTCTCTCCTCTCTCTTTATTCTATTCCCTGCCTCTCCCTGTGTATCTTTCAAATCAAGATAATGCCACACACGCAAGCGCTTTTTTCTTCCTTTACCCACACTTTCATCACATGTAAACGTGAACTTATTTTAATTTCTCTAACAAGTGGTGCTATCACATGGCATTCTGATATTGTTTGATTCCTAACTTTGACTGTTATTCTCTCTCACACAACAGAGAAACAGCCTGCATAACGTGATGCAATAACGTGACAAGTGATAAAAGCCATCTCTTGCATGTAAATCTTTGTGGAATTTTTCCTCTACCAGTCACGATTGCAGATTTTCAGTGTAACTTCACTCTTTGCCTCTACTGTATATGCAAACTCATGACCTTGGAATCCGGTGAGAGGGATTCTTACAAAATAATTTATTTCTTTTTTTAAAAATTGAGAAAAAGCACAGAAAACAAGGAGAGAGTGAAGGCTAAGAGAGCGAGCGAGAGAGAGAGAGAGCGTGGTTAAATACCATTTTATTATAAACCCCTGTGGAGAAGAAATTCAAACGTGTTTCTGTTCTGAGAGTGGGAGCTGAAAGAGAGAAGTAGAGGCGAGGGGGAAGGGGGAGGATCTGCAGAGTCTAATATAAGTGAAATTCAAAGAGAACATGTCTAAGCCATTCTCTTCTCTCCTCTCTCTTTATTCTATTCCCTGCCTCTCCCTGTGTATCTTTCAAATCAAGATAATGCCACACACGCAAGCGCTTTTTTCTTCCTTTACCCACACTTTCATCACATGTAAACGTGAACTTATTTTAATTTCTCTAACAAGTGGTGCTATCACATGGCATTCTGATATTGTTTGATTCCTAACTTTGACTGTTATTCTCTCTCACACAACAGAGAAACAGCCTGCATAACGTGATGCAATAACGTGACAAGTGATAAAAGCCATCTCTTGCATGTAAATCTTTGTGGAATTTTTCCTCTACCAGTCACGATTGCAGTATGCAACAGGATATTTTGATAATCTCTCATATTTCTATTTCTGTGTCGTTGCGCTGGTTAGCAATGCACACTGTGAAATCTCATTTGTTCAAAATCCCTATCCTGTACACTGTTCAAAAGTTTAAGGTCAGTAAGATTTTTTTTTTTTTTTTAAATGAATACTTCTATTTTGAAAGGATGCATTAAAACCATCAAAAGTGACTGTAAATACATCTATAATGTTATCATCTATTCATCAAATAATTCTGAAATTAAAACTCAAAATTCCTCAAAAATATTAAGCAGTATGACTGTTTTCAACATTTCTTGATCACCAAACCAACATATTAGACTGATTTATAAAGGATCATGTGACACTGAAGACTGGAGTAATGGCTGCTAAGAATTCAGCTTTGACATCACAGGAATAAATGACATTTCAAATTATATTAAAATAGAAAACAGTTCTTTTAAATTGTAACAATATTTTACAATATTGCTGTCTTTACTGTATATTTGATCAAATAAATGCAGGCTTGGTGAGCATAAGAGACATCTTTCAAAAACATTTTAAAAATCTTACAGACCCCAAACTTTTAAATTGTAGTGTAACTGTGTATTAAACACCCAATGTGTCCTGCAAGGCTTATTTATGGAGAACCAAGTGTAACCTGACTAATTTCGTGAACCAAATTAATTACGTGACATGAAAATGCAATATTACATGACAAAGTGCACTTTACTGCATTTCATGCACAGAAAGACGAAAGTCAGCTTTTCATTAAATGTGAAATTCGCAAATAATTTCAGACACACAATTCTAAGCAGACACTCATTTCATGCACACAATTCACACAAGTTCCTTCTATTTGCACACACAAGAGTGACTTAACTTTTCAGTTTGTTGATAACACCTTTTGCAGTCAAAATGGAAAGGTTCTGGTGACAAAATGCAGCTAGCTTTTGTCGATCTGTATATGAAACACATGAAAGTATAACTGCATTTTGTTATGAAATACTGCATTTTTGTGTCACCCATTTCATACGGTGCATGAAATTAGTCAGGTCACACTTGGTGCTCCATAGTGATTGTCACATCGGGCAGCAGTTTGGTTTTCACTTTTATTTTTTACAAATTACATGCTTCACAAGCCTCTTTCCCCCATGCATCTGTGAACAGTTAATATAAACTGACCGAATTACCTGCCATTTCATCTTTCGTATACATTTCTTCAGACACATGAAGAGTGATTTTAGTGATTTGCCTTGTAGATATCACTGCACACTTTCAGTCTGTTGCATGCCTTTCTTTTGATGGCAAGTCTTTCGCTGAATGCTGAGAATTTTCACAAAAACAAGGATTTTTTCTTGGCCCAAGCTGTATTCCGTCTGGTATTTACCCATGGCTTTTTAATTAACAGCCAGTTCACACAGGACATGCTCTTGCATCTACAGTACAAAAGAGCTAGACGGAAAAGAATGCAGGGGTTTATACACAGTCTCACAGACTAAAAATAGTGCAACAGTGTTATTTTAGTATTATTCAACTCCTTATTAATATTTTAAGTTATCTTTGATTTTTATATTTTCAGTTTTCTTTTTGATTTTTGAAGTCATTTTGAAATATACATTTTTTATATTTTTAATATTTCAATTTAGCTTTAATTTATTATCTCAGTTTAGTAATTTTAGTACTTGCACTTAAACTTTTATTTCAGTATTTAAAGATATAGTTCACCCAAAAATTAAAATTCTGTCATCATTTACTCACCCTTGTTGTTCCAAATCAACACAAAAGAAGATATTTTGAAGAATGTTGGCAACCAAGCAGTGGCCGGTAGCCATTGACTTTTCTCCGTACTGTGGAAGTAAATGGCTACCTGCAAATGCTTGATTACCAACATTCTTCAAAATATCTTCTTTTATTTTCAACAGAAGAAAGGTTTGGAACAACTTGAGGGTTAGTAAATGGTGACAGAATTTTCATTTTGGGTGAACTATCCTGTCAGACTCTGTTCCTGTCTTGTGTTGTGTTCTCCTCCCCCACGTGCTCCATGACCCAGTTTTCCCTCATGTTTGATTATGTTTATTGATTTCAGGTGTTCCTCATTGTGTCCCTCCTCTAGTCCTGTGTATTTAAAGTGTTTCCTGTGTTGAGTTCTCTGTCTGGTTTTGAACGTCGATCCCGTGTCCTACGTGTGATTCCTGTGGTGTAAAATAAAGACTGTTGATCATGATTCTCCTGCGTTCTCCTCGTTCCTCGCTCCTTGTTCCTCGCTCCTCACAGTAGGCACACCGTGACAGAAAACCGGACCTGAACACTAAGCGGCGCCCTTTCTCCCCGAGTTTGTTTTTAGTTTTTGAAAAGTCTTTTGTTTTTCCCATTTGTTTCTCCCCGCGGCCATGGAAATAGCCGCTCATTTCATTGCTCTAGCCTGTAAGGATCTCTCCTTCGTCGAGTATGCCTGGGAGTTCTGCGGGCTCGCCGCGGCGACGGCATTAGATGACGCCACCATCAACTCTTTGTTCTGGCACGGGGCCAATTACCATCACCCTGTGGACCTCCCAGACACCACGGGACTAAGCTGGAGGGAAGGGATCCCTCCGGTGTCTGGAGAACGTCCGGCCCCGAGCCAGAACCAGCCCACCGGCCGCTCCGAAGTCTAGCCCGCCGGCCGTTCCTCAGTCAAACCTGCCGGCTGCTCCATGTTCACGTCCGCTGGCCGCTCTGTTGTCAAGCCCGCCGGCCGCTCAGCTCTCAAGCCTGCCGGCCGCGCCATTTACCTCTAACCAAAGGAGGAGGATGAGGAGAAAAAGACTGTTCTCCGCCCTCATCCTAGCCCCAGAGCTCGCTCCAGTGTCGGTTCCAGCTCCAGAGCTCGCTCCAGTGTGGGCTCCAGCCCCCGAATCC
>NW_015628690.1:601642-612492 GCF_001515625.1 Sinocyclocheilus rhinocerous | reverse complement strand
ACAAATGATGTGCTTCACAGGCCTCTTTCCCCCATGCATCTGTGAACAGTTAATATAAACTGACCGAATTACCTGCCATTTCATCTTTCGTATACATTTCTTCAGACACATGAAGAGTGATTTTAGTGATTTGCCTTATGGATATCACTGCACACTTTCAGTCCGTTGCATGCCTTTCTTTTGATGGCAAGTCTTTCGCTGAATGCTGAGAATTTTCACAAAAACAAGGATTTTTTCTTGGCCCAAGCTGTATTCCGTCTGGTATTTACCCATGGCTTTTTAATTAACAGCCAGTTCACACAGGACATGCTCTTGCATCTACAGTACAAAAGAGCTAGACGGAAAAGAATGCAGGGGTTTATACACAGTCTCACGGACTAAAAATAGTGCAACAGTGTTATTTTAGTATTATTCAACTCCTTATTAATATTTTAAGTTATCTTTGATTTTTATATTTTCAGTTTTCTTTTTGATTTTTGAAGTCATTTTGAAATATACATTTTTTATATTTTTAATATTTCAATTTAGCTTTAATTTATTATCTCAGTTTAGTAATTTTAGTACTTGCACTTAAACTTTTATTTCAGTATTTAAAGATATAGTTCACCCAAAAATTAAAATTCTGTCATCATTTACTCACCCTTGTTGTTCCAAATCAACACAAAAGAAGATATTTTGAAGAATGTTGGCAACCAAGCAGTGGCCGGTAGCCATTGACTTTTCTCCGTACTGTGGAAGTAAATGGCTACCTGCAAATGCTTGATTACCAACATTCTTCAAAATATCTTCTTTTATTTTCAACAGAAGAAAGGTTTGGAACAACTTGAGGGTTAGTAAATGGTGACAGAATTTTCATTTTGGGTGAACTATCCTGTCAGACTCTGTTCCTGTCTTGTGTTGTGTTCTCCTCCCCCACGTGCTCCATGACCCAGTTTTCCCTCATGTTTGATTATGTTTATTGATTTCAGGTGTTCCTCATTGTGTCCCTCCTCTAGTCCTGTGTATTTAAAGTGTTTCCTGTGTTGAGTTCTCTGTCTGGTTTTGAACGTCGATCCCGTGTCCTACGTGTGATTCCTGTGGTGTAAAATAAAGACTGTTGATCATGATTCTCCTGCGTTCTCCTCGTTCCTCGCTCCTTGTTCCTCGCTCCTCACAGTAGGCACACCGTGACAGAAAACCGGACCTGAACACTAAGCGGCGCCCTTTCTCCCCGAGTTTGTTTTTAGTTTTTGAAAAGTCTTTTGTTTTTCCCATTTGTTTCTCCCCGCGGCCATGGAAATAGCCGCTCATTTCATTGCTCTAGCCTGTAAGGATCTCTCCTTCGTCGAGTATGCCTGGGAGTTCTGCGGGCTCGCCGCGGCGACGGCATTAGATGACGCCACCATCAACTCTTTGTTCTGGCACGGGGCCAATTACCATCACCCTGTGGACCTCCCAGACACCACGGGACTAAGCTGGAGGGAAGGGATCCCTCCGGTGTCTGGAGAACGTCCGGCCCCGAGCCAGAACCAGCCCACCGGCCGCTCCGAAGTCTAGCCCGCCGGCCGTTCCTCAGTCAAACCTGCCGGCTGCTCCATGTTCACGTCCGCTGGCCGCTCTGTTGTCAAGCCCGCCGGCCGCTCAGCTCTCAAGCCTGCCGGCCGCGCCATTTACCTCTAACCAAAGGAGGAGGATGAGGAGAAAAAGACTGTTAGGGCTCCAGTCCCCAAGTCAAGCCCAGGGAGGGCCACAGTTCCCGAGTTAGGCCTACGGAGGGCCTCTGAAACCGACATTCTCCCCAGGGATTTGGGGGGGGGGTAGTAGGGGTCCGTCCGTGGAGGCCGGTCCAAGTGCCGAGGCCAGGCCCCCTGAGTTCCCTGCTCCGCCATGGCCCCCGGAGCTGCCTGCTCTGCCATGGCCTCCTAGTCTGCCTGCTCTGCCATGGCCTCCTAGTCTGCCTGCTCTGCCATGGCCTCCTAGTCTGCCTGCTCTGCCATGGCCTCCTAGTCTGCCTGCTCCGCCATGGCTTCCTAGTCTGCCTGATCTGCCATGGCTCCCCGAGCTGCCTGTTCCGACATGGCTCCCCGAGCTACCTGATCCGCCATGGGTCCCGGAACGGGTACCACAACGACTTTGCCTCTGGGATTAATGAGGCCGTCCGTCCCTGGAAGCCTGTCCTGAGAGGCCTCCAGAGCACCCACCACCCCTCCCCGTTGGTTGTTGTGAGGCGCATGGACGCGCCTTCCGGGAAGGCGGAGTAATGTCAGACTCTGTTCCTGTCTTGTGTTGTGTTCTCCACCCCTACGTGCTCCATGACCCAGTTTTCCCTCATGTTTGATTATGTTTATTTTCCTGTGTTGAGTTCTCTTTCTGGTTTTGAACGTCGATCCCGTGTCCTACGTGTGATTCCTGTGGTGTAAAATAAAGACTGTTGATCATGATTCTCCTGCGTTCTCCTCGTTCCTCATTCCTCGCTCCTCACAGTAGGCACACCGTGACATATCCCTTTAAGTTTTCTAAGCTTAAGTCAAACTATTTAATCAAAATATTTATACTTTATTTTAGCTTTATGTCACTTATAATACCGGTGCAGACTGCTGAGGGAATCCAAGAACATTTCTGTGTGAACAGAAAATTGCTTTATTATGGCTCTGAGTAAAATAATAATCATTTCCACTAAAATCAAATAGACATGGTGACCACCAGGTTGGCAAACCCTGGTAAAGCCAAGTTTCAACATTGAAGAAATTATGTAACTCACAGGTTCTCGAATAAAGGCTTTAGAGGTAGTTTACTGTCAGTGATTTGCAGTTGGAGGACTGTAAGACTTCGCTCATGCTCAGACAGGGGATGCTCAAGCAGAGGGTTAACTCATGATTATGTATAGTCCAGTGTGAATACAGTGCATGACCTTGAGCTAATATTTATTCTGAATCCTCTCAGCTGAGGCTGGCCATCCGCTCTACTTAACCATGCCTACTGCCCCTGAGTGAGGGCAATGCCACAGAGAGAGAGAGAGAGAGAGATGAAGAGAGATTGTTGAATAGGGCGATGCTTTGAGGGAGGGAAATTGACCTGTGGCTTTTACTTTTAAAACATGAATATGCAGATGCTGATTTTTGCAGGTATGAATGACTACATGCGTATTTTTCAGATGTGCATCTAACAGCCTGCGAACAGCAAAAGGCACATCATCAATATTATAGTGTGAAGCCGGAGGCTACAGTCAGAACAGGTCTTTGAACTGCTTGAGCTGAGCTACAAAATTTCTATATTAAGGCTGTCAATCAATTCAAAATCATATGAATTACACGATAAACTTAATTTATTGCATCAGTATTTTCTGAGAAAATTAAGATAATTAAAAGAGATTATTGTAGCAGGTGAATAAAACATTGACTATTGGTTTTGGAAGTCAATATATTGTTGAAACTGAACGTAAACCATGCTGATATTCAGATTGTGAATGCGATATTTCCATCCCTTACGAAAATTAACCAAGGTTTTATTATAGTAAAAGTGTAGTAACCATGTTTTTTTTTTGGCATAATGATTGCCAAATTATTATATTCAGTTTTACTACAAATACCATGGTTAATTTGGTTACCATGGTTTAACTATATTAATAGCAGTTTTTTTTATTTGTAGTAAAACCTGGTTAATTTTCATAAGGGATATAAATGTTCACTAAACAAAATGAGAAGTTAACATTGAGTAATGTATATTTTACAATATTGCTAGTTATTTTGTTGATTTTTTTTTTTTTGCTCCGCCAATAAAAGTCCGTTTTTTTGAACAAATCAATTGTGGCAGTATGCAGTTTCAAATCCAGCCACATTGTTTTCGAATGAATCAGTTGAGTGATTCAGAAATTCTCCCAGTCAGTCATTTTGCTTCTGAATTAATCAGTTTTTTAAATAAATTGATTGGGTGAATGATTCAATTATCCCTTCATAAAAGTTTTGTTCCCGAATGAATCAGCTTTTTTAAATGGATCGTTTGCATGAATGATTCAATTCATAAAGCCACTTGTTGCTCTCTACTGGTGTAAAGAAGAAACCTGCAGAAAGAGTCACTGAAAAATCCTCTCCGCATATTTAATTATGATGTTTGAAAGCATATTTTTATGTATTCAATATAAAAATAAATTTTTTATGTTGAATGTATATATCATTAATTTAAATAAATAAAATGTAATATGATATTTTTAAATAAATATTTTAAATATATATACAATATGTTTATGTCAAACAGTGCCTCCCTTCTTCCGCTGAGCTCTAGAGACGCTAGATGTATATTCCAGACCACTGCGATTTGTGAACCCTGTTCTCGGCAAACCCCTTAAAGAGTTACCACTTCAAAGGGTTTTCTCCTTTACAGGGAATAAGACATAGAGATGACCACTTTCAAAGGGGCTGCACCCTAATGGTTAATAAACATGCTTAACGCTTCTCCAGGGACACCGGCATTTGCTATTTTTGAACTGCACAGCACTTTATATGAAAGTGTTTGGAACAGCACCAAGTTGCTATTGTTTGTACATTTATTCATACAGCCTACTCAAAGTCATGCTCAGAACAATTAAAATAAGAAGCTCAGTCTTTTGCAGTTAAGTGATGTATAGTATTTGGCACAGGGTCGCTCGTCTTGGCACTGTCAGACAATGGCATAGAAGTGAGCAAGCTGCCCTTTAAATGCCCAGAAAAGATTCGCATCAGGATTGGTGCCCTTTCCCTGCCTACAAGCTCCTCTGTTAAAATTATTAAAGTAAATAAAGCTAAAGTATATAGCATCGGCTTCAAAGCCAACCCATTAAAGTTAAACACATTCATAAAACAACCACACACTCTTTCTTCATGTTTCAGCTGATTATGATAATAACCACTGGTATTTGCATAAACTTGTGCCAAATAAAGATGGTTTTGATCATAAATGATGCATGAAGGAGGCTGAACAACAGCAGCAAATTGGAAAAATACTTGCTGATGATGTGAAACAACTACTCATGTGACCGGCAAACGTGGGCATAAGTGACACGCGGGTGATGGACGTTGTTGGGTTTTGGGCCAAGCTGAGTCAGATGGCATTACATCAGTTTCGGCTCAGCCTGACAAAAACAACACCTCGATTATCAGACTCAGCACCAGCAACTAACCACAGCACCCCCACTAGCTTGCTAGGAGCATTAGTGTAAGAGTGTGGGTGAAACCAGGCTGCGCTGTGACTCCACTGATCTGTAACCGCAGCTCAACCCCACTTGTGAAATCAACTGTAAGATACCATTCTCACCTAGTTCTCACAGTGCTTATGTTTTGAATCAAATTGGTCCTCCCACAGATTTGAGCATAGATAAACTGAACCTTCCTGTTCTGTAGTTCTCAGCACTGCACTTCAGAGGGGTCTGTATGATCCTAAATGTATTTTATTTTCCCCAAATTCTTTTTTTTTTTTCAGTTAAAAATTTTCAGCATTCAATTTTAAAAGTTTATTTACCATATAGTAATCAAAAAGCTTGTCTAAATATATTGAAATCATGAAGCTTTTAACACAATTGAACATCAGTTTAATAAAAGTTTAGCAAAAATTGCATTTTTAGTGCCTTGTTAAATCCTTATTTATTCATTTATTTATTTATTGATTTAATGCTTTTGCCAGAGTTCCATATTTTAATGCTTGTAATAAGCTTAAAAAATTTCAAAATGTAACAATTTAAAAAGGTATTAATTTTTATAATAGGGCCCTATGAAATGTTTTTTTTTTCTCAGAAATTCTGTGATCTGTTTTATTTATAATTTAATACAAATCTATCATCAAAAATGGTGGTAATCAAATTAAAGCATAACATTAAAAATTTAATTATGCTAGTAAACTGAAATCAAATTTTACAATTCCTTTCATTATTAATTGTCAAACCTTGTTTTTTAGGTTTATTGATAGAATTCAAACATGGAAGTGAAATTGTGTAATATTCATTAAAGAATAAAGAATAAAATTTTTATTATTATTATTACGTTAAGAAGTACATTCTACTGTACAATAGTAATATATTTTTGACAATTTCTTGACACAAATTTTTTTTATTTTGATGAGTTGTCTTGACTTTTAAGTTTTTGTGTTTCTTTGATATGACGATAGTTTTTATCAAATGAAATGGTGAAATACTCATAATATGAGATGAGATCAGCTCTGGAGATGAAGTTCATGTGTTCATATGATGAGACAGCAGACACTGAAAACACCACATGTGTCATGTTTGCTTGAGTATATGTGGTAGACAAAACCGTGCTGTTCATTCACAGAGAAACACACAGAATATACTTTATTTCAAATAGTCTTTTTGCACTTTAATATTCAGAGACAGTAGTCCATATCACAATTTGATTAAGTGTAGAGCCATACGTTTAATTTATTAGTCCAAAATTTGCCGTGTTATACTGTAAATTCCATTTTTCTGACTGATTTCCATGATTCTTACAGTCCCAAGTCTGGTGCTTGGGTGTTACGGTGTAAACAGCTTTAATAATGCGGTCAGTGCGTCTGGGCTGGCAGGGCTGATGTTAATTATGTGTCAGTGGATAGATAAGGGCGCCGCTAAAGCTCTGTGTCGGCCCCACAGTCGTGGACTCTCAGCTGGGCCTTGGGGCTGCAGGTGCGGAGCCGCCTGGCAGAGGAGATCCAGTGAGGGATGCAAGGTTGGTTCTAGCTGGGGGCCAGACAGATGGAAGGTCAGTCTGGGTGAGAAGACACAGTCACGCCTGCTCTTAGTCATGCAGCAGGGCCAAGAGTGGAGAGTTAGCCAAGCAAGGTCACCCCGATTTGGAATTCTCCCACACTGCACCTGCGAAAGAGACCTGTCACTGTGCCAGAACAGAAATAACATCGATGTGTAATAGATTGTCTGGTTTTGTCATTTGACTTGTTTTGCGAGATATGCCCTGAAGCCTTTTAAGTGAACGTTGTTATGAAGCAGCTTTAGTGAATCTTTCAATACTGATATGCTTTCTTGCAGCCTTCAGTTTCATGGGCACACTGAAAAAAGTTTAGTGTATAAACAGTTTTCACTCAGAAATTGCTAGTAAATTTTATGAACAATTAGAAAGAAACGGCAAGCAACAAATTTGAATTAAGCATGAAATATTTCGTTAGAAAACTGAAATAGTATTTTCTTGTAAAACATACTCCAATAATCTATTATTTACACATTTGAAAAATATATATTTTTTGTTGGTGTATATATTTACTTACTTTTTTTAGATTAAAATATTGTCATTGTAAAATTTTCATTTTGTAATGTTTTTTAAAATCATTTTTAATAAATTAAATTTAATTAATTAAATTAAAACATTAATTATTAGTAAGTAATTATAATTATAATGTAATTTATTCAGAAATTATTTAACAATTAAATGGGGATCATATGTTTTTTTATTTAATCTTGAACTTATATTTGTTATATTATATTTTATTATTATTATTATTATTATTATTATTATCTTACAGTAATTTAGATTGTCATTATAAACGAAATATTATAAATAAATATTTATTTATTTCTACTATTGATTTATTGGCTTTTTTGACAAGATAGTGGAGAGGTGACAGGAAAATATAGAGACTGGGCTATAATTCACAAGATGTTTAGTGTGATATCTATAAAGGTTTGTCATATAGTTGAGGGAGCCAAAGCAAAAGTACTACCTTAATAATACAAATACTACTACTACTACTAATAATAATGAATAAGAAAAACGCATCACTTTTAAAGTTACACATCTCAATGCCGCTAGTGAGTCATGTGTTGCTGATCTCCTCTGAGAAGAAGCGCACGAGCTTCATCTTCCTCACTCAGACGTGAAGGAGCCGAGGATTCTCTCCCATCAGCCTTAAAGCCTTTGATAAGATTCCCTGGTGGCAAAGGGGGATTGAAACTCATAACACGCTGAGATCTGTGTGTATCGGAGTGTGTGTTTCTGTAATGGTTATGTGTGTAGATGGCCTCTCGGTATCCAGGCCACCGCACTGCTGTTAGAGCAGTCAAAACCCATTTCACATGATGGCTGAAGTGCCATTTTCTCAAACACTGTTTCTCCCAACTCACGGGGCGCTAAATAAATCTGCCCAGGAAAACACATTCATTAGGTTAATGCACAGATGCGAAATACATTTTTTCCCCCTCTCCCAATGTTTTATGATTTATTGTGCTGCAGGAATGTGAAATTGAGTATACCCGAATAAGTTATTTAAGTGATTTAGAGGTTGACACTGAATTATTATTTTTTTTCCACAGTTCATGATTTATGGTTATTGCAAAAATACGAAATTGACTATATGAGTATAAGAACATTACTTTATAATATAAGTAATTTAGTTGATTTAGAGGCCTAATGATAATGCCCATGTATACAAAAGAAGCCGAGAATCTGTCCTTGAAACAGCATGTCTGCCAAGAATTTACATGGCTAATTTGAATGCATATTATGGTCAGCTGGATGTCGCTGCATAAATTAGACCTTTCTGATGCGATTTCATGTATAATTCAGTTGCTTTTCAAAATGTCTTGTTTTTGAATGAACTGCCTCTTTGATAAGTCCTTTATTAAGGTGTCGGCCCGGTTCAGCTGTGTAGATATTAGACCTCATTTAGTACCGATATTCTAATCTCGCTCGAGCCAATAATGATGCGACTGTTTAAATTCATGCTTGTTTTTTTCTCTCTAATGTGGTCAGGCATCTGGTTGGCAGAGTGTGTGTGCGGTTGTGCATCACGCTGTGTGTCTGTCCTTGAGTCCGTGTGTGTGTTTGAGTGTTTGCTTTGAGCTGTGTCACTACGGCGGTGTTATTGGATGTGTAAATCACAAGGAGTGTCAGCGAAGGTCACGTCGATCAGGTCAGTGCCAGGGACAAAAGGACATGCTCCTCTCATTCTCCATGACTACACAGAGGGGATTCTCTGCATCTTTCATCATCCCGCCATCGCCAGCCTTAACGATAGCGGAAGCTTCATTAAGGGCCTCGTTAAGTCCTGTCGTTAAGGCCTGTCGTTAAGGCGGGTCATTAAGACCCTTCGTTAAGAACCCCGGGCTTGGAACGGCAAACCGCTGGCAGACTTGACTGACCGAGAGCTCAAGGCGGAATTAATGGATGGAATCAGGAATTCCAGAGCCACAACACAGCAACGGCTTTCATGGCTTCACTAGCAACGACACGCGACACCTGGACTGGCAGTCATGTAGATTTCCCGACTGATTACCAACTGAAGCTGAGGTACTGACTAACACCTGGTATTAACATCCGTTTCGGGCAATCTGATCACAAGTGGTCAGCGCTAAATGCTGTGGGGTCCAAAACGTTTTGTGACTTAGTAAATAGCACATATTTACCAGCCTGATCACATTTGTTTTCACAGAGAGTGACAACGAACATTTACATGTATACTACCATTCAAAACTTTTTTTTTTGAAAGAAATGAATACTTTTATTCAGCAAGGATGCATTCAATTAATAACAATGAAAAGTGAGAGTAAAGACAATGTTAGAAAACATTTCTGTTTCAAATAAATGCTGTTCTTTAAAAATTTATATTCATCAAAGAATCCAGATAGATAGATAGATAGATAGATAGATCCCATGATTCATAAACATTTGTACATTTTTAAAGTCGTTTGTATGGAAAATGTCCATCAATGAGGCATCTTTTGCTGATTCAAGACTGTGTGGAATGTCTTGGATTTACATCAGCATTAAATTATGTAGATCATGTGAAGTTCATCCAAAAACTAGTTTATATATGAACTAAAATAACAATGAGCATTTTATTCAAAACAGCATGTTTGCAGCAGATTTGGTATACTAGAGTATATTTAGTATAATGTGCAATAAGCAATAATGTGATGACTTGTTTTGCCTTTTATCACTTGCAAACATGTAGTGTCATCCTGACTTAATAAGTGGTATATGTAGCCCTGAAATCAAAGACCCTGCAGTGGCTTGTGACAGTGACTTGTCTTAGCTGACCAGTTGTCATCAGATAACCCAGAATGGATTTAATACCAGGTATATAAACAGAGACTAAGCTGAGGTTTTGACTGATGGTGGTCATTAAAAATATCAGGGTGCTTTTTGAAGAGTAGGTATGTAACCAGTGTGCTCTGGTCAAATTGGCCTCACTCCATCATGGCCTCCTAATCATCCATATAATTTGCTACTTCACACTGTCGCCTCTCCATTGATAACTGGTGTGTGAGGGGAGTTCTGGCACAATAAGGCTACTGTCGCATTATTCAGGTAGAGGCTGATTGTGGAAACCCCCACCACCATCACTCGTTCAATATGCTTTGAGCAAAATTATTTAGTAAAAAGCTATATTAAAGCTGCAGTCCGTAACTTTTTTTGGTTAAAAATGATCCGAAATTAATATTTGAGCAAGTACATAACCAGCCAGTGTTCAAAACTATCGCCTTACTTTAGCACCATTTTACAACGGTTAGCTTATAATAATGTTTTCTATTTTGAGTGGTACGGGTAGGTTTTCGCGGGAAATCCGAGCATGGCACTGCGTCATTACGTCACGTCTGTAAACATAAAGAAGTTGTCCCGGCTACTAGGCTATCGCATGTGAGGATCCTGCAGGTGGCGGATCGTTTATAGCCTTTTCTCACAGCAGCCAGAATAATTAAATGTATCATTTTGATGGCGGATTGTAATCCAGAAAGGATTACGTGTTTATGAAACACATGTGAATAAAATTAAATTATATTCCAGTTTTAAATGTGCTTCCGATTATAGATAGCCTGGGATTACACAAGATTTGTATTTTAAAGACAACCAGTTCAAAGGGAGCATAGTTTGCTTTTTGGGTTAAAATAATTTCTT
>NW_015628690.1:576480-600381 GCF_001515625.1 Sinocyclocheilus rhinocerous | reverse complement strand
TTTTAAAGAAAACCAGTTCGAAGGGAGCATAATTTGCTTTTTGGGTTAAAAGAATTTCTTAATATGAAATTCGAAGAGTATGACAATTAGATTAGACTGTGCAGAAATTGAAATCTACATGCTAATACACACTATACTCATAGTCACCAATGCTGATGTTGTTAACATTAATCATTTGAGCCAGTATTCTGTCTGAGTTTAGTCTAGTTCCTAGTTCTAGTCCTGTTTCGTATATTCTAGTTTTGCCTGATTGTCTGTTCCTGATAACCTGCCTGTCTTGGATTTCTCTCTCGTCTTGTTGTTTGGATTCTGTTCGTACCTCACCTGGATTATTGTCTGTCTGTGGATTACTCGCTTGCCTCATCATTTGGATTATGTTCGCTGTTGATCGACCTACGCCTGTTTATTGGATTACTCTTCTGTCTTGCCCTCTAAATACCTGTTTGCCATGGTCCGACCCTTGCCTGTTTTGACTATGTTTAAGAATAAAGCTTTGCAGATGGATCCGCACGTCTCTCGTCTCGTTCGTCATGTTACAAAGACTAAGGGAGGTATTCAAAAGAGTGGTAATTATAATATACAGTAATATGTAATAATAATAACTATACATGCTGGATGAGGTCAGGCTGCAGTCACATTATCTAGGAGTGTTGGTCCATCTTTGCAAAAATTAACTAAATAATTTATTTATTTATTTATTTATCTTTGTTCCTACCTTTTTTATTATTCTGATTTTTATTATTCTGGCCTCAGGAAAATTTTATTAATTTATGACTTATATTAATCAATATTATTACTAATTAAGTAATAATAATAATGAAATGTAAAACAATTTAAAATGCAATAACTCAATAATTAATAACAACAAAATAATAATTATATTTCATTGTTGAGTTTTTTTTATGTATTAATATTTAATATAATGCATGTTGGATCTTGATCTGTCAGTCCAACTCTGCAAAAATCTGCCTAGTACAATTTCAGTCTGTGTAAAGCATTTACATGACATTTTAAAATTATTGCTTTAGTTTGACTGTAGTTGAACTTTTAAACTACATATGAACATACTGAGAAAAGCTCCGTGATGCAGATAGCTGAGTAGAAACGCCTACTAGCAACCAACAGTACAGCGACCTGGAGACCTCAATGTGAGCACCCTTTGACATGGAAAAACTGTTTTATCGCTTGCCAACTTGTTGCATTTGGCCTGGCTATCGTACACAGGAATGTGCGTATCACTGAGCAGAATGTGCCTTCTTACAGTTTTCCTCATCACTGCCCACCGAGTGTCAGGACATTCTTCGGGGATTTACATCTACAAAACCACATGTTTTGTCTCAAAATTCAATCTAGAAAAGCCAATGAATATTCTGATTCCCAAAAAAATCTCCATTTTGATTCCATTGAGGAAACACACTCAGCTCTTTCCACACTCGAATGCCTGCAAACATAGGACACGCTCCCATTTGTCTTCCAAACTTGCTGTGTGGCACTTTTTGTTGAAGTTGTGCTGTTATGGGGTCTTTTTAAGCAGCCGTATTCTGGCCACGTAGAAGCGGTAATGAGGATGAATGCTGATGCGTTCTCCACACTCTTCCCTCTGAGTGTCACGCGCTCCCTGTGCAGCCCAGGCTTTGCTCGCTGCATGAAGGCTCCTTAGCCGTAGACTGCCGCTGATCCGGTAACCAGACTCCACCTGCAATCAATGCCCAGAGTACGAGCACTTCATGCAAGGCTGTGTGATCATTACCGCCCATCTGTACTGTCTGCGAACGAGCCCCTGAAGTCCTCATCTGTCAAAGTGGAGTCTATATTTCAAGATAAATTTTTGTTTTATACTGTTTTTGCTTTAGGTTCCTCTGTATACTATATGTGCTGCGTAGTAACTGATTACATGTAATCTGGATTGCATAATTATATTCCAAAAATAAAGTACTTGTCATTTGATTATATTACATTTTAAAATGTTCATAATCAGACTAGAGTTCCTTTTTTTTTAAGGAAATAATTTTTAGAGATTTTAAGGAAATACGTTCATGTTCATGGTTCTCTAGCATTGGTTAGTGTTCAAATTACATGCAAGTAAACAAATAAAATAGTCAATTTTTTTAGTAAGTGTTTTATTTTGAATGTTATTATTTTAAAATGATTTATTTTAATTAAAAATTTTAATGATTTAATTAATTGTTAGCTTTACATTAAGCTCACAACCCCCCTGCAGGTCATGAACCACATGATGAACCACAGTTTAAGAAACCTTGATGTAATATTTAATGGACTTCATGTTGTTAATAACAACAAACTGAATATATTTTCATTCTCTTTTTATTTTTATATCAATATGGTACAATATTATCCTATTTAAAGGAGACCTGTTATGCCCCTTTTTGCAATATGTAATATAAGTCTCAGGTGTCCCCAGAATGCGTCTGTGAAGTTTTAGCTCAAAATACCCACCAGATCATTTATTATATCATTTTGAAAATGCCTATTTTAAGTGGAAGCAGAAGCAGAAATAGGCTGTTTTTGTGCATGTCTCTTTAAATGCAAATGAGCTGCTGCTCCCCGCCCCCCTTTTCCAGAATAGGGCTGTGCCTTTACAGCTCGTACTCAGATACTCTTCTAAAAAAACATTTGGTTTTGATTATCATGTCTATTGTATGGAAGCCCGTTTCCGCCACTGAATAAAAAATAAAAAAAGGTTATTGCGACTTTTTATCTCACAATTCTGACTTTTTTTCTCATAATTGCATGATACAGACTCGCAATTCAGAATTGCGAATTTATATCTCACAATATGACTTTTTAACTCGCGAAAGTGCGCGTTTGTATCACGCAATTATGAGAAAAAAAGTCAGAATTGCGCGTTTGTATCACGCAATTATGAGAAAAAAAGTCAGAATTGTGAGATAAAAAGTCGCAATAACCTTTTTTTATTTTTTATTCAGTGGCGGAAACGGGCTTCCATACTATTGAGATGAAATCATGCGTTTTAAACCATATAGTTTAAACTTCTGATAATCTAAACTAAGTACTCTTTCATGTCTTATTGCACTTAAACTGTTAAATACACACAAGTTTATGTTAAAAATCAGTGAAGGTAAACCGCTGGGAAAGAAATTGCATGTTTATATTAGATCTGTGGGGCAACAGCATAATATACAGTAAATAAATCAATAAATCCACTGCTCTCTTGTCTCTTCTGAGGCTGGAACTCTAAATAGTGTTCTGTGATCATCAGTGCAGCCAAAGGCATAACAGTTAGCATGCTTTGCTCGAACTTTCGCCATGGTACTGGTACACCATTGTTGCTTGTGAAACACAATGGAGGCCCCGTGGGTGTAAACTTGCAGATTAAGGGGCGGTAATATTATAATAAGATCCCCTTTCTACGTTACGGGGGGAGCAAAATCTGAGAGGCTCGTTTTTTCACACGCTTGCAGAGAAAGGCTTACCAGAAAAAAATTTACTGGTTTGTTCTTTTTCACGTTTTCTGGGTTGGTAGATGCACTGGGGACCCGATTATAGCACTTAAACATGGAAAAAGTCTGATTTTCATGATGTCACCTTTAAATCAACATGACAGACGAGTTGGTTTACAAGTAATCTAAAAATAATCAAAAAGTAAATTATATAACCTAAAATGTAATTTAATGGATTATGTTACTAACTTCAATTTCAGTCATGTAATTTGGAATTACTAATGGACTACAATCTACCCAGCACTGTGTATACAATATATTAGTCCTTCTGAACCGTTCAGTCCCTTGTAATCTCAACCTTTCCCTCTCTTTTTCTCCTCATTAGCTTCACACTGACATGGACAGAGGTGATGGACGCACTAAGTACGTGCTGCGGGGTGAGGGGGCGGGGTCAGTGTTCGTGATTGACGAGAAGACGGGCAACATCCACGTAACCAAGCCCTTGGACCGGGAGGAGAAGGACGAATACCGGCTGATTGCCACAGCAACAGACAGTCAGACAGAGCGTGCCCTGGAGCCCTCCTCCCAGTTTATCATTAGAGTGCAGGATATCAACGACAACCCACCTGTCTTCGAGGAAGGACCCTACAGCGCCACAGTACCCGAGATGGCAAACATAGGTAGCGGAAGACAACATATGCTCATCCCCGCTAGCACGTTTTCTTGGTGAATGTCAATGATTTTTGAATAATGCAGGATTCATGCTGTCCCAAAAATCATTGGATGAAAAGCAGATGAAAATGCTCCCTATAATTTGCGCCATTTAAATGTTAATGACACTCATTCGGTGAAATAAACTCTCACGTTTATCGATTTTACATCCGTTTGAGGCAGGCTCAAAATATTACCCCTAGACAGTCATGCTTGTTTTGTTTTGCCTGAAATGGCTTTAATTAATATCAAAGGATCCTAAGCGCAAACAAGAAATATTCTGCACTGCATCTGAATACTCGAACCCTTGCTGAGGTAAACGAAACCAGAGCGCCATTCAAATCTAATATTCCGTCAGTGTGAATGTGTTATCAGTCTAAATTGTGTCGTGTTTCTTCAGTTCCACTCAGATTGAATATGAATAGATTTCTCTGAGCTGGTGCATGTTGCGTCAACCCGGCAGTCACGTCTGTTTTTTGATCTGCCTATCTGATCGTTCGTTTATAGTGACAATCTCTCTCTCTCTCTCTCTCTCTCTCGCTCTCGTTCTCCTACCGTCTTCTATTTGCCGCTTCTTAACTACCTGCGGAAGATCTGTAATCAGACGGCACCCTCCCCTCAACCCACAAGCTCTCATGGTGACACTGTCAGGCCTTTGATGTCTGAAAACAGCAACAGCTGCTCCCACAAATCCCCCCGTCCCTCTGAGCTTGTCAGCCATTGCCCCATGGGAAACGTAGTTCTCTTTCCATTGTACATATATATGTTCTTTCAAACTGCTTCGGTCCTTCGCGTGAAGCTCTTTTATTTATTTGGTTGGAAAATAGTCCATATCTGTCAGGAGCGAAAGAGAGATTCGAAACGTGAGGGAGTTGAGGGAACAGGGGAGTGTGGCCGCAAAAACAGGCATAGAGATTGAAAGAGGGAGCAAATGGGGAATTGGAGAAGGAGATGAAGAGAAATGAAGTGAGACGGACAGAGGCACGAATGAAAGAAGGTGTGTGGCTGGGGAGAAGAGAAAGTGAATACTGTATTTGTCACACTGCAGCAGGAGGGAGATAGAGGAGAGAAGGGGAGAATCTGTCAGTCTTTATACGGCTCTCTTCATGTAATGTGCTTGTCCTGTAAAAAAAACCTGTGTTCATATGTGCCATATTGATCATCTCTTATTGTCTTTTTTGCCCTCTCTTACTGTCTCTCTCTCGCTCCCTGAAACTCTTCCTCAGGGACCTCCATCATTCAGGTGACGGCTTCAGACGCAGATGATCCCACCTATGGGAACAGTGCTCGGCTGGTGTACACACTTGTTCAGGGGCAGCCGCACTTCTCAGTGGATGCTCAGACAGGTGGGTTTTTCTTTTCCCAGGAACTGTTTTATTATTAAAACGGCAGCCGTTTCACCCTGTAGCCCAAGACTGGTCACCCACTGAAGCTAAGCAGGGTTGAGCCTGGTCAGTACCTGGATGGGAGACCTCCTGGGAAACCTAGGTTGCTGCTCGTAGAGGTGCAAGTGAGGCCAGTAGGGGGTGCTCACCCTGTGGTCTGTGTGGTTCCTAGCACCCCCAGTATAGTGATGGGGACACTATACTGTCAACAAGCTCTGTCCTTCGGATGAGATGTTAAACCGAGGTCCTGACTCTCTGTGGTCATTAAAATGTCTTTCGAAAAGAGTAGAGGTGTGACCTCGGTATCCTAGCCAAATTTGCCCATTGGCCTCTGACCATCATGGCCTCCTAATCATCCCATATCTGCTGATTGGCTTCACCAATAAGCTGGTGTGTGGTGGGCGTTCTGGCGCACTGTGGTTGCCATCGGATCATCCGGGTGGATGCTGCACTATTTTTAATGAAACGTGATAGAATTGTGTCCCTCCATTGAATGCCCATTTACCCAAAACTTTTACGCTTAAAAAAAATTCATAAAAACATGGTAAACATAGTCCATATGAATTGAGTAGTTTACCATATTTTTTGGAATATAAATCAGATTTTTTTTATTAACTGAAATGTGCTGTGAATTATATTCCAAAGTGATTTATATAATGCAGTAAATATCAACCATACACAACCTGCGCAAAGCACACTGATTTGGATCCGTGCTGACTGAGAGTGGTATGTGTGCCCAATTTTATTTGTATAGGGTATTTTCCACACATTGGTAGCTTCAGTTTAATTTAAAATAGTTTCATTTAGGCTAGGTGTTTATCATGAATGCTGTTTATAGTGAATGCCACCATGACTTACAATTTTGCCCCATTAAGGTTGTTTCAAAAATGACTTTACTTGGTTACTTAGGAGACAAAATGTGTAAGTGAAAAACATGCTTGACATGAAATTTGAGACATGCGATGTGTGAAGATGAATTATCACCTGTTAAAATCAATTATCACAATTATTCTATGGTGTGTCATTTCAGTTACAACCAGTAAATTTGTCAAGTTATGCAAAAACAGTGTTAATGTTATTTAACTCTGTTTAGCAAAGCATAGAACACTTAAAACCAGCACTAACACCATAAACTAACGATCCTTTCAGAAATGTATAGTTCAGGTTTTTGACACGTGCCATGGTGCTCATGTGGCCAGTGTGAGTTTGATCTGATTCCCTCATCTTTTCACCATCATTTTGTCTCTACTGTACTGTCAATAAAAGTGTCAAAAAGGCCTCTGACTGCAAAGTCTGCAATAACAGCAATACAGTAACAGTATAGATACCAACGTGATGATATCTAAAACATTTATGAGATACTGTTTGAAGAACCGCTTCAAGTGTTTGTCTCAGTGACATGGAGAACATCACTTGAAGTTCTTGACTTGTCCATCAAGTCTGAAGGACTGGGTTTGAATCAAGTGTAGTCAGTGAAAAATACATCACAATGCTTTTGTGAAATAGAGAGCCTTCAGTTTCATGTTATACTGTCTTTAGGCCAGTCTCAGTCCCTGGTCAGCCATTAGCGCCACATTCTCTCTCTTCAAAGCCCTTATCATTTCCGTAAGTTCCCCCTTTCTCTGTCATCCCTTCATCCCTCTGGTTCTTTCCTCCTTCCTATTTTCCTGGTTCTTCCCTCCCTCTCTTCAACGCTCGTTAATCCAGAGTGACTTGGCAGAAATGTATTCATACCACTTGAGCTGCACTTCTAACAAATGCAGCAAACACTAACTCAAATCACACTTCTGAAGGCTGTGGAAAACAGAAAAATGCTTCAAAGTGAGCGCCACCGCAGGTTTGTGAACTGTTCAAGGAATAGTTAAATTCTGTCATCTTTTACTCATCTTCTTGTCATTCCAAACCTCTATGCTGTTATATTTTCAGTGGAAAACACAATCGAATGTGTTAAAGGATCTCTGTTCAGTTCTTGCCATACAATAACAATTCAGTGAGAAAACTCTAAAAAGAACACCATAAAAGCAGCATAAAAAGTAGTTCATATGACTTGTGCATCATATTCTGAGTCTTCTGAAGTCATATGATAGCTTTGCAAGAGATTTGCAAGTCATTATTCACTGATACCACTAAAACTTACATCTAGCCTGCATCTGCTTCCAAATTCAATGATGATTTTAACATTTTTAATGGATGATAAATAGTACTGTATATACAGCATTTAGTGAGTAAGTTGAAAATGGCTTTCTTCTTTAGGAACAAATTATGTTTTTCGTTTGATGGTGTGAAGCAACATTCTTGCAATGTGTTGATTTAAATGTCTGTTTCACACAAAGCTATTGTATAATACTTCATGCTATATGGGCTAGTTTTGTGATACTTTTTGGACTCTTTTTGGTGCCATTATGTACACTACTATTCAAAAGTTTAGAGTTAGTGACAAGTAATTAATACTTTTATTCAGCAAGGTGGCATTAAATTAATTACATGTGACAGTAAAAAGACATTTATATACAGTAGTAATGCTACAAAAATGTATGTTTCAAATAAATGCTGTCCTTTTTTAACTTTCTTTTCATCAAAGAATCCAGTATCACAGTTTCCAAAAAAATATTAAGCAGTGCAGATGCTTTTTCTATGTTTGATAATGATAAATGTTTCTTAAGTGGGAAATCAGCATAGTAGAATGATTTCATGTGACACTGGACTGGAGTAATGGCTGCTGAAAATTCGGGTTTGCCATCACAGGAATGTATTACATTTTAAAATATTTTAAAATAGAAAAGTTATTTTAAATTGCAATAATATTTCACATTATTTAATGTGGTTTCGATAAAATAACTGCAGCCTTGCTGAGCACAAGAGTACTTCTTTCAAAAACATAAAAAATCTCACCGACCCCAAACTTTTGAGTGGTAGTGAAACTGTATAAAGAGTCTTAAAATATCTCCACAGAATAAAATAACAGCATATGGGTTCGGAACGACGTGAGGTTGAGTAAATGATGACAGAATTTCTGGGTGAACTTTTCCTTTAAATGGCAAGCTTAAATGACACAACGGCCCGGAACTCTGTGCTCTGCCTCTGTGCCTGTCGGTGGGTCTGGTTTGTGACCCGGAGGCTTGCGAGAGGCTTTTATTCAGGGTTACAGGGGTGCTGTAGTCATTTGAAAAATCACTCCTGCTTCTTTGTGCTGTAGAGTGGAATTGGCAAAAGTGAAGTGAGCACAGTGCAGTTCTACACACAGTGGGACTGTGTGGCCAATCTCTATGTGTGAGCGTAAGAGTTGCGAGGAGAATGATGGGTATTTGTGTGTATGACAGGCTAGAAAGAATGAGGCAGAGAGAAGGAGTGAGAGAGGGAAAGATGAATTTTACTGCTTTCACGGATTCATTGTGCGAATGTTTGTCTAGAAGTCTGTGCATTGTGTCTCTGTCTATGTGGATAATGGACTTCCTTCGTGTTTTGATTCCATTTGGCCGTCTAATGAAACCTAATTAATTTTGTTGACATTTGTGGACCCCACGCTGATATGAATGAGAGGGCTTTTTCTCCTGGAGGTTTGTGAATGCTAATAAAGGATATTAACCTAATTCTGTCCTATATGCATTGCTTGGCATTCTTTTTTACTCATTAGCGGGAATTAGCATTCTGAGCCGTAGCACTCTGAAAGGTCTCTTCCAATCTACAGTGTGTATTCTTAGTTAAACTTCCTTGTGACATTTTAATAAACCTTCATCATAGACTGTTGTCCTACGGTAGGAGTTTCGCGCGGGTGACCTTGTCCGCTGGGATGCGTTTCTACAAGTTTACGGTCAGAGAACACATGGAAATGATTTGATTCAAGGAGATGATTGAATTTGTGATGTGCTTCTCTCTTTGTCGCTCTTTCTCCCTCAGGCATCCTGCGTACTGCAGTTCCAGATCTAGATAGAGAAGCGCAGGATCAGTATCTAGTGGTGCTGCAAGCTAAAGACATGGGCGGCCATCTTGGCGGCCTGTCAGGAACGACAACGGTTACTGTAAGATTGACGGATGTCAATGACAACCCTCCGCACTTCGTACAAAGTGAGTAACTTTTCACATCATGTCTATGCATATCCCTTGCAGAAGTTATAGTACCAGTTATAGTAAGTTGCCAGTTAAATTTAGGGTTTGAAATTAACACCTGCCAAATGCAGCTAAAAATCAGCTGTGGCGGATAACACTTTCAAACCACTAACCAATTTGGCGGGTTACTTTTCCTAAATTATGTTCACTCATTCATTTCTTGGGGAAGTTCATGTAAGCCAAATCTGCACAGATTTTGCGCAAATGCTGAACTAGTGAGTCATCATGATCCATGATTTAAATAGATTTAAATAAAGCCTAATTGCGCAGCATCTGAACATATCTAGCTTACTTGAACATACCCATCCTAATGGCGCTGGTTTCCTTTGCGTTGAAGCAATTGCAAAAAGTCAGAAGATGACTGAAGTCTCACACCGTGTCTACACAAAATACAATAGAACCCATTATAATCAGTGATGCTGTCTACACTGGATGCAGCGCAGCATGACAAATTCTGATTGCAAACTAATGCCTCATTCTATTTATGACGTACTGACACAAAGTACAAAATGATTTCCAATAGTTGCTTTGTTGTGTCCAGTGTGGACAGCCTCAGGCACTTTTATTTGGCTAGTAGAAGTTATGAATGGCTGGTGAGTGAAAAAGTTAATTTCAAACCCTGGTTAAATTCCCATAGTTTGTACAATAAAAGCCTCCTCTTTCATGAAAAAGACACTCATTGAAGTACATCCCATAAAACCCACTAGATAATTACTTTTCTTTTTTTAATCCATGGGTTCTCACAGGAATTTTGAGCAGTTTTTAGAATCATAGCTTTTGTTTTGGGAGTGAAATATGGTCTAAACTAACTTTTACATTTTGTGCTACAACAAATTACACAAAGGCATGTACATTTAAAAAAAAAAAAGTTTCTTGTGCACCAAATCCACATTTTAGAATGATTTCTGAAGGATCATGTGACATGAAGACTAATGAGTAATGACTGCTAAAAATACTGATGAAAAAGTGCTATTCTAAAAACACATTAGAAATTCCAGAGGAAACTGATGACAAATCATATCACACTTTCATGACAACTTTTAATAATTCATAAGAGATAGTGAAATCTTACAACATGGATATTCTTTAGATTTTTTAATTGGGTTTATTTTTTTTTAGGTGTAGAGGTTTGGTTTTATGGTTAGGTTTAGGTTTGCATTATTTGTGTGTGTATGTGTCTGTGAATTCTTCCAAACCTTGTGTGAATTCCCACAGCTTTTCATGAGACTGGATTGGCAGGTTAATATTCTAGGTTGGCCTTCAACTTATCATCATGACTTAAAAGTTTGCGTACATTTTGAGTTAATCATTCCTCATGGTCACACAGCCTGTGAGGAGCTATAAATACTATTAAAATGCAAGAAGGAACTTGCTCTAGTCTACAGATAATGGCACAGTGGTTAACCGGAAAAAATGTCTAGACCCCTGGTCTAGAGTTTAGTGCATGTGTAGCTTGTGTAGTGGACACAGTTTGAATCACTGTTCCATTTTCCCGTCCCCTCCCTACTGTTTCCATCAGTAAGAGTGGCAAAATCCCAGAACATTTGATTTATACTATTTTGTTTTCCTAAATGAGTTTGAGAATTGTGTATACAACCTGGTTGGTGCATATAAACCAGCTATTTCCAAGAATGGGAGACAGGAGAGCTAGAGTTAGAGGTTGGTTATAGAAAAGAGCCTTATCTGTCATCTGTTGAACTGTCCCTGCATAACACTATCAAACGCAGCCTCCCTCCAGTTCTGCTCAATTACATACCAGCACTTTATTAGTACGGTCAAAACAGGGCCCCTTCTCTCCCAGCATCAGCTCTGCCCTTCACATTCTTATGTTTTTTTACCGGGGTGAGCCGGGGTGAGATTATCTGAAGACGTGTGGGGAAAATATATCAAAGTCTCACCCAGGTAGACGCTCAGGTTCACTGAGCAAGGCTGGGTAAATCTCCTCGTATTTGGAAGCCGATTTAGAAATCTCTCCGAGAGTTCGCTTCAGATAAAAGCAAACAAATTACAGGCGTTTTGGGAGCTGTTTTGACCATTGCAATTACGTTTGAAGAATGTTGCGGGGAGCGCCGAGGCTGATGCATCCCTCAGTATAATAGATGCAGACTCAGGTGCAGGGGGAGTTGAGCTGGTTTATGTAGTTTTAACAGCCTTGGCTGCCGTGTTGGGCATTCGAGAGGAGCAGAGCAGTGCACTGTGCCCATGATGGATGGCTGGGTAGATTGTTTGACGGATGACTACATAGGTACACCTGTTAAGATCAGTGTCTTTTTTATGAGGCGACGAGATAAGAAGCAACGATACTGAGAAGGTTTCATCATAAATATTACTAATTTATTTCCCTGGAGTGTCTGCTGGTTACAGATGAAGAGCGAAAGTACAAAAGAGAAGGAGAAGGGAGACGAGAAGATTGAGGGAAGACGAAAAAAAGCTAAGATAGCAAAAGAAGCAAGGGAGTTTAAGAATAGAGGAACTAAATGATAATCACCGTAATTTGTCCACAGACAGAAAGCAAAGAAAAAAAAAGGCTGACAGGGAGACGGAGATGGGAAGGAGACTAGGAGAGGAGGGGTGATGGTGACACAAGAAAAGGGACAGCTTAACTCTGCCCTGAGAATGGAATCAATTTTATTTATGGGATTGTGTGTCTTCTTGTATGTGTGTGTGTGTCTGTTCTCCCACTCACACCTTTTAAATTCATCTGTTACATCCTGTCTACACTGGAAGCCTTGAAGCTGCACTTCAACAGTGTTCAGTACTAATCAGCTGTGAGCTTAATTTAAGCAACAGTGAAGTCATTAAACAGTTGAATTAGTTATTGTATCACATTATTGATTTGTTTTGTTTGTATTTGGCAATCTAACTGACCCTAAACTTTTAAACGGTATGGTGTAGATAAAGAATAAAGCTACACCACTGTTTAAAGGTTTGGGGTCAGTAAGAGATTTTGTTGTTGAAGAAGAAATAATCAACTTTATTATTATTTTTATTTAAATGTGATGCATTAAACTGATAGTAAAGACATTTATATTGTAACTGTATAATTATTGTAATTATATTTCAGGATATTACTGTTTTACTGTATTTTTGATCAAATAAATGCATCCTTGGTGCATTAGAGACTTCTTGAAAACATTTAAAACAATCTTACATACCATAAACCTTTTGATGGTAGTATATATTTAAAAACAAAAGGTGATTTAAATCTGGCCCTTTTTTAAATTAAAAAATCATTGTGTTGTCATTCAAGTTGTCATTGATCACAAGTAATGATCAGAAGTTATTTAAATTATCAAATTATATTCATAGACTAAAACATCATTTTATTTCAGGCAGACAGGGAAAATGAAGTGACTGGAGCATCTGTGCAGTATAGTCAACTTCATTTATTATAATGGGAATTATTTCATTTTGATGCGTCACCGTATGCCCTGCATAACATGAATGAATGTTCACTAAAAGGCTGTTAACACTGACAGTGATTTAATGCAGAATCAACATAACAGAAGTATAATATTTTAATTAATATTTTCAAATAATTGATTTTATTTGTATTAAAGATGTACAGTTTATTCTGATCACTCTTTTGCATGCATTGGCTCTGGAATTGGCACAATTGTCCAATTATGGGGTGGAACGATTAAAGGAATCATGACTGATTTAATGAGATATTAAAGTGATGGAAAAAGTTATTGTGTTGTTGTTTTGTAAAAAATTTGTTTTCTGTTTGTAGTCTGTTTACACACATTAAACTTGTGAGTTTAATATTATATATTTTTTATTTTCAGATTAGAACAGGAAAAATTGGATTAGAGTAGCCCTGCATTGCATCAAAAGGGCGTTCTTCAACTTGCGGGGCGATGCAACCGACGCTGCCATTGATTATAATGGGAGCGATTATGTTTTGCCGCTCGTGTCCAGTGTAGACACTGTGTTATTCCATCTGTCTGTTCTCATATGTCTTCCCTCTCTCTCTCTCTCCATCTCTCACACATGCCATTTACACACTCACCGACCGGCTCATGAGAGGAAACTCGCGTGCGTGCTCACAGGAATACACATCAGCTTCTGTGTCGCACGCACATAAACATTCATGTCACATACCCACCGTGTTCGACAGTTCATCAGGCTGAGGGAGGAGAGAGGACGGCTGGAGATGGTGAAACTCGGAGGTGACAGGCTTTGTCATCAATCCCTAAGGGCTAATTTTCATTCAGCATCCTTCCCTCTCACTCTTTGGCTTTCTAAGCGTCTCCTTGATATGTGAATTTCTTTTCTCGACCCTCTCCAGCCCTCCTCACCTTTCTGCCCTCAGCTGGCGTTGCTTTTAAAGGCTCTGCAGTGGTCAGCGGTGCAGACCGATGATAAAATACTGTTCATCAAAACACTAACTGTGTGCTCTCAGCGGATCATAAAGCCCATTTATTTACACTCTCATCAAAGCATAAAGCTCATTTAGCCTTCTAGCTATGCATTATGGAATCATGCAGTGTCAAGTTCAACAGGCGATTAGAACTGGTGCATATATTCTCTCGGGTATAATGGCAATAAAACGCCACAGTCTGGATGTAACTAAGATGCACCCTGTAAACTCATCTCAGCCTCTGCTGGAACCCATTTTAAAAGTAAAGGAAGCGTAAAATGTAAAGAATTAGTTGCTTGGCGTCTCAGCAATGTGTCTGATGTTGAAAGCAAGAGGTTTTTTGCGCATCCCTTGTGACTTTTCCCAATCAATTCACATGTGTCGGAGTGCTTTAAGCGTTTTCTCTCTTGGTAGTCAGACATGGGCTTTCGGGGTCCTGAACACTCAATTAAAATGAAAGTACCTTCACAATTAATTCTATTCAGTGTGGCCTCCCAACAGCAGCGAGAATCTCCGGCTATTTGTATTCGCAGGCCTCATCCAATCCCGTAAGGTTATGTATCTGTGTTTTCACCACGCATGAAGCGATAAAGACGCGGAATGCGTGTCTGAATCCGTAAAGATGCGTCCCTGGGGTGACTTCTCCGAGCGTGAAGGAGGGATGAAGGAAGGAAGGGATGAGAAGAGCACTAACAGCCTCATCTTGGCCGTACCAGCCCGCTGTAATCACACAGACTCGTTTTCATCTCACGCTGCGCTCAGAAACACAGAAGATGTGCTTTCTTGGTACGCCGACAATCTCACGGCTTCTTATCTGTGACGCGTGGCCTGGTCTTTGTCCATTTCCTCCAGTCAGTTTGCCGGAGAGGTGCTCAGCCATGTGTTCTGATCGGATAATTTGTTGACTGATTCGGCTGATTGGGTTTGGTATGAATAAGGCAAGCAGGCAAAGCGCTTCTGACTCGCTGGCTGCCTGTGGGGTCTCCTAGGGGGGCTATAGATAGCAGTGGGGCATGAAAACGTCTCTGAAATCGCTCCGTCGTATCACATCGCCCAATTAGAGCTGGGATTGGATGGTCCCCGGTTCCACATGAGGCACTGGTAGCACTGCGGTCATTTGTGGTGATGACTGCATCTTTGTGGCTCCCGCATACACTTTACGTGCAGGTCTGAGTAGAGGATATTCGAGGTGAAACGTCAAAGACATCCACGAGTCACTGTACGCCGTTTGAATGTCATTAATGAGAGGAAAATATAGTAGAGTAGCACTGCAAATCCTTTTTGAGGTTTCAATCACTAGCAATACGACAGATCAAAAAGACCTGCTGACTATCTAGTCTTTTCTCAAGAGGCCAAATTATCTGTGAAAGAACCTTTGCTTTTTTTTTGTGCAATGCTAAGCTTTCTACATCAGTAGTTCTCAGCTGGTTTTGCTACAGGACGCTGATTTTTAAGTTTAGTTTGGGTTAGGCTGCTAGGAGGCCTGCTAAAAAAAGTTTAGAGAAAAAGTTTAAACAGTTAACAGTTTAAAAAGAAAAGATAAATAAATATAAATACAAACGTAATGAATTTGACATTATTACATAGTTTCATTATGTTTTCTAAGGACTAGTCAGAAATCACAAAAAAAATTTTTTGACACTTTAATGCCAGGTATGAATATAAATTTGAATAGAATATTTTAATTTTTGTGTGTTTGTGTATTTTCTGTATTTTTATTTTTCATTTAATATTTATAATCATTTCATGTTTATACTAATTAAATATTTTTACAGTATAATGTATCTTTACAAAGGAAAATATACAGTAAATCCCTTTATATTTTGCTTCCAAGAGAATCATAATTGGGTTCCATGGCATTTTAAACCCTGTTTTAGTTTAGTTTAGTTTAGTTTAGTTTAGTTTAGTTTAGTTTTGAGGAAGAGCATCATGTCTGCAACATCTCATGTCATGCAGCTGGCAAAATATTTTTTATGTCTTAACAAAAGGATATAAGAAGCATTTTTAAAAGCTGATAAGCCTATTCATTTTGCTGTCTTGATTATGCATGTTTATGTGGTGATTTGCATTTTATTATGTGCATTTATCATTGTTCTTTTGCTAGGAAATCCAGCATTATAGAAATTCCAACACTTTTGAACCTGAAACAAGGGTGACAAAACTCTGTTATTCTCTGACTTCGGAGCAGGTGGACAGCGATACAAGCTGTAGGGAAACTTTTTTGTTGAGCGTTGGTCCATTGTGTGAGTTTTGAGGAATAATCCAGAGCCAAACGTCAGCGATGGAATCAATCAGGAGGTTTGCCGTTGTTCTATCGGTGGCAGTGAGAGTGGAGTGCGGGAAAAATGGTCAACGATTTTGCTTTTCTTGTCATCTACCCTGGCAGTGTGCCTTCACGCAGAATAATAGGAGTTAGAGCCATTCTTCTTGTATGGAGGCAGAGAACGAGCGATGTGGAGGGGGTAGGTAAGAGGGAAGTGATTTCCATGCTAATGGGAATGTTCCCGGCAGGGCTTTCTGTCTGCGCCTATGTCTCTATGATGAATGCAGCCGTCGGACTGCCAGCGCGACGGGGGTCTCGCACCAAACCGCGAACTCGCAACTTCTTCTCTCACGCACGACGAAAAAAAGAAAGTGAAGTGGGCGCTCACATAGAACTGAAAGACGGACTCTAAGCTCCGGCTGCATAAACTAGCCAATTCATGGTTTATTTCTTTGAAGTTTTGCCATTCACTTTCTGGACACTGGCCTGTGCATTGACATCTTTTATTATTTAACATGCCATATACAGGTGCATCTCAATAAATTAGAATGTCGTGGAAAAGCACTAAAAATGTTTTTTTTATTGGTCTTATGGAGTATTCTAATTTGTTGAGATAGTGAGTTGGTGGGTTTTTGTTAAATGTGAGCCAAAATCATCACAATTAAAAGAACCAAAGACTTAAACTACTTCAGTCTGTGTGGATTGAATTTATTTAATACACAAGCTTCACAATTTGAGTTGAATTACTGAAATAAAGGAACTTTTCCACGACATTCTAATTTATTGAGATGCACCTGTATACTGTACATGATGGTGAGTAATTGGAGAGTGAAGTATTTGAAGAAACGGTGCTCTGGGCAAGGTCTATTTTAGATTACGGGCACGTTGAATCACAGGACGGATTTAGTTATACGGCACAGTGTGCCAGGGCTCTTTGAGGGCATTGTTGATGGAGGTCAGCATACGGTGATCTAATTCCAGCAGTTAGCACGGAAGCATTGCAGCAAGGAGTGAGCGTTAGTCCAACCTGGGCGATTTAAATGCTGCCTTGGCCACGTCAGATGACCTGAGGTGTTCAGGGAGAGCCAGACGCAGCCTGACAATATACACCAGGAGGCCTGGACACAATCGTCGCTGTTATTAAAGTGGAATTGCGGAGGGAAGGATTTGATATTAAAGTCATTTTGAGCTGAGGGTGTGGATGTGTTTTGATTACCCCACAGCCCCAGTGGTCTTTGAGAGAGAAATAGAGTGAGAGTCCTCTGGAGGTATTAACACCCCGAAGCAAGCACACAACACTGATTTCACCACCTGTATTTCTCCTCAGAAACAGTGCAGTCTTGACATAAACACAATCTCTGTCCCTTCTCCTTCTCATTTTCTGTTCACCTCCCCCCCACACATTCTCTTTCTCAAGCAATATCGGTCACCATTCCCAGCCTGTTTTCTCATTTTCTGTCCTTTTTCTCTTCTCCTCAAAAACTTGTTGGCCACGTATATAGAAGTCTGACAAGACTTTATGTGAATAAATATTAAAACCTACCGAGGTTTGAAATTAACCAGGCCTTGGTGCAAAAGTGCAAAGCGCTTGGTGCAAAAAAAAAAAAAAAATGATAATAATATTTTATATATTATATTATATTATATACTTTGGGGTCAGGAAGGATTTTTAATGTTTTTGCTGAAATGTACTGTACAGTACAGTAAAACAATTTAACAGAACCATTTTCTATTTAAATTAATTTTAATATGTGTTTTTTTCCCATTTGAATGTTTTTGTATTCCTGTGATTGAATCTATCAATCCTTTATTTGATTAAATGCATTCTTAAAATAAGTCTTTAGTGTCACATGATCCTTCAGAAATCATTCTAATATGCTGATTTAGTGCTCAAGTAACATTTCTTACTCTTATCAATGTTAAAAATAGTTGTGCCAATGAATGTTTTTGTGGAAACCATGCCACATTTTATTTTCAGGATGTTTTAATGAATAGGAAGTCCAAACATGTAACATTTATTTAAAGCTGCAGTCTGTAACTTTTGGCGCTCTAGCGGTTAATAAACAGAACTGCGTGCGTCTTCCGGAAGAACATTGTAGCCGGAGCTACTTCTTTTCTTGTATATGTCTATGACGATTCATGCAGGTACTGGGCTACTCTGCAGCGGTTCCACCAGTACCAGTCTGGAATAGTCTGAATATAAAAACTTATTATAGATGTACCATTTGGTTCAACCTGTTTGATTTTGTTCAATATAATATTGGCAGGATACATATTATCACCTGTCAATTAATAGTGCCACCGTGTTTTTCTGAATAAGATGTTGTTTTTAAGCAATTTGCTTTCTCTGACAACCATGTTTAGCTGTAGTGTGACTGTAGCTTATAGCCTATGAGAACTAAAACGTGTTTCAGGGTTATAGCAGGCGAAGTTTAGACAAAGCCTCTCTCTTACCCTGTGATTTTAGAGCCATCCAGTGTTAATTAAGTTGATCTAGACCATTCTGGCCCAGTCTGGTGCATGCTGTGTAAATGGAGGTTTCAAGCCAAGTCATCCTAATTTATTGCAAATTAAACTCCCTGGCAGAATGGCAGAAAATAGTGATGCAAATAATATTGGACGAGTTCGATAATAGAAATAATTCCAATAATTGCCTTCTCTAATTAAGCTCCACATCCTCGAAGAGCGTAATTAAAATAGTAGTAGTTAATATTAGCCTCCTTTTAATCCTTTTCATTTTCTTTGCCTACTTATTTTTGCTGTTTATTAATATTTCATCTAAAGTTCAACGCTTTCTGCTTCAATTGACGGCATAATCATTGCCCACAGACACGTCTCCTGCCCCCCTTTGTACCTCAACTTTCTCCATCTTGCGCAACAGCACATACTCATGGAAGTCAGATGCACATCCACACACAAGCGTTTGGCCTCACATTATCTCTCTCGTGTCCGTCTTCACCTTTTCTCGATCTTTAATTCACCTCGCCTGACTTCTCTTTCCTTCCCGTTAGCTTTTGCACCCCTGCGTTTTCAGTCCTTTCATTCTGAGGAGCGGGATAACTGCCCATCTCCCACGCATCTCTCTCTTTGAGTCCTCACTCACTGCCGCCACACCAATTTCTTAATCTCTGCCTCTCCTTCTCACTTTCGGTGTTTCTCCAGTTAGTCTTTTGATGTATTCATATACAGTTAGCTAACTCCCCCTGTGCTGAATCCTTGCTGTGCTGAATCTATCCTTTTGGCACGAGTGAGTGGTGTTAACCCTCTTTCAATCCCATGATGCTGTGCGCATATTCGCATGATGTGAGCTAAAGCACTTCTACAATGCATTAAGCCTCACAGCAGGACCTGGATGCCAATATCATGTAAAAAAAACCCTGCATAATCATATCAACTCAGTGGGTCTTTATTAATTGTTTTGCTCTTTTGATGAATAGTGCATTATATTCTATTTTTTCAGGTCTTCTTCCTTCTTCATAGGTTAGTAGTATGACAGTTCTTTATTTCATCAGAATGTATGGCTTCTTTTGAATGGCTAATTTTGCATTTCTTTTCCACAGTTTACAGATCTCTTTTAAGAACTATATATATATATATATATATATATATACAGTATATATATTATTTTATAACATTACATTTTATTTTTATCTTTTATTTTAATGTTTATTTTAAGGCTGGGATACAATACCCTAATTAAACCTATTCAGATTTTAAAAGTTGTGTAGTATATTCCAGCCTTAAGATAAGTCTATAAATAATTTTGTATCTCTTGGCTGATATTTGACATTTAAAAAAATGTGAACTTTGTGTTTGGCTGCAAACATGTATTTTGGCATCTATAGTACTTTTTGTCAAGATCAAATAGTTTTCTCAAATGTATTAACTTTGAATAAATTATTTTCAAATAATTTAGTAAATGGCATGTAAAATACGTTTTATAATTTTTTTTTTTTTAATCAAGTTTATCAAATAGTTTTTCAAATTGATTTATGTTTAAATTAATTATTAAAATTAAAATAAGTAAATATTATGTAAAGAAAATTTAAAAAATATTTTTTTTATAAAATAATCTTATTGCATTAATATTATGCATGTTATTTACTTTAAATTAAATTGTGTGATATATTTCTTCTTTATATCGGCCATCAGTTATACTAATACTATGCAGCTGCCCACTGTTAATCAGTTCCCCTTCGGGAACTCGAGCTGATGACGTCACCCGCCGCTGACGTCTCGCCCATCGTTCGACTGATTACACATATGATTCAGAGCTTGGTATCGCTGAAGGCGTTCCCCTAGCGTTTTCCGATGCAGCGTCTCGTTCCCTCGGGGAACCATGGTTACATACGTAACCTGGGATGTTCTCTTGGTCTCTCATTGCTACTCTACGTCAGGATTCAGATTGTGTTGTTAAAACATTTACCAGCAGAGGCTAACTAGTTGATTCACAAGTCGCTAAAGAGACAGGGCATGAGAAGTAGGGTTGCTCCCTGACAATTCTCTCTCTCCACATCCTTCATTTTACACCCTGCCTCCATAAGTGCCACGGTGATGGACGTCCTAAAAGGATGCAGATTTTATTCTATCTAATTTTCAACCAGCGCTTGAGCTTTAGCCAGCTAGACACTTTTTTAATGACTCTCCCATCTCAGAGGTCTCATTTCTACAGTAACATAAAGCCTCATCCATGGATAATGCCTCTTATTTTCTCTTTTCCTTCTTATACTCTCTCTTATTTTCTTTTTTTCTTTTTTTTGTCTCCCGACTGTTCTCTCTTATAGCATTGCCTTTCCATTTCTATTCGACTCTGTTTATAATCGCTACATCTTTGAATCAAGCTGTTCTCCCCTCATTTACAAACAATACAGCCCTCTCTATCTATTCATTCATCGAGAACTCTTTGTACCATTTAAATGCATTTCTTTTCAAAATCCATATTTTGCTTGCCCACATGCAGTCTTGCCCACACTGAGTCTCACTCATCTCGCTCGGTGGACCTGAGGTAATTGTGCTCCATGTTATTTACCGAGCTGAACCTGTATTCATCCACAGACCTGCTAATTAACTCCATCTGCCTATCACTGAAAGGCTCTAAATACTCTGCTCTTAATCTCCCATTGGGCGCTGACTCATACCGGCCAATCCCTACGCCTTCCGTAAGAAGCCTAGCCCCATTAGAGTGGCTTTTAATGAATTAAAAGAATAAAACAAGCAGGCTTTCTCATTGCAAAGGTGAGGCAGAGAGTAAAGGTGGTGCTTTAAAGGGAGTCCATGCAAGCTCTGTGGTACCACTTCGTTTGTCCCTTCAGAACACAATTACAGTGACCCAGTGGGGAGTGCTATATCTCTAAGTCACAGAACATTGATCTTGTCTCTTCATGCTGTTTGATTGGCCGGCTAAAGCTGCTTCGGAAAAAGATGATCATCCCTTCGCTTTCCCGCTCTTCTTCGGTCCTGATTCGTGATTTATGAGGTGACGGGTAGCTGACATTGTGTGTGTGCGTGTCTGAAATGAGTTTGCTCAGTCTTAAGTCATGGAAAATGACAAATGATTTTGTGGCTAGATGTTGGAGAGGATAGCTTCAGATCAGAGGCATCATGTCCTTTCAAACTGTAACTAAAAGATACGAATAGATACACCATTATGTTGTGTGATTATTGTATCTAAAATGATGTTTGTCTTAAAGGATTTTGCAGAAATCAAACATTTACATGTCAGTCCAATCAAGTCAAAAGACTATTCTCTGAATGAATTATTCAGTCACTTTTTTAAAATAGAAATGTGTTAAATATTTTTCTGTTGCAGTTCATGTTGATTTTAACCATGCACATATGTTTTATATTAATGTTTGAAATTTTATTTGTATCATAGTTGTAACAAAGTTCGTAGATCGGGAAGAAGGAGGCGGGAACCGGCGAACATTTAAACAAAACTTTAATAAAATAAACAAACACAAAATAGCGCGACAGCCCCTCGCGGACGACTGTCGTGCACAAACAAAACCAAAACACAAAATAAACTCCAGGCCTGGTCCTCTCTCGTCCGACACTGTCGTCACTCCTCCCTTTTATCCTTCCGGAGCTCCTCCGTGAGACTCGAGACCGGTGAGTGGTGCAGGTGTTGCTCATTATCAATTACTCCACCGGCCTCGCTCCGTTCCCACGGCTCTCGGCCCCGCCCCACTCGTCACAATAGTGTTTATACCCAAATGGTTAAAACTGGTTAAAAATATGAAAATTTATAGTGGCTAGTTTTAGCTAAGCTTAACTTAAAAGTGCCTAATTTTGTATTATATACACATATTTTGTATTATACAGAAATGAATGCTTTTATTTAATGATTTTGTTTTTATTTAGCAAGGGTGCAAGGGTGCAAGGGCATTGAATTCATCAAAAGTGACAGTAAGGACCTTTACAACGTTACAAAAAATTATATTTCAAATAATTCCTATTCTTTTGAACTTTCAATTCAACAAAGGATCCTAAAATATATAGTTTCAACAAAAATATTAGGCATCACAACTGTTTTCAACATTGATAAGACATGCTTCTTAAACACCAAATCAGCATATAAAATGATTTCTGAAGAATGATGTGACACTGAAGAATTGAGTCATTTCTGCTGAAAATGCATCTTTGCCATCACAGGAATAACTTAAAATGTAAATTAAAAATACAACATAAAAAAACCCCAATAAAAACAGATATTTTTTACTTTTGAATATATACAAGTTTGAAAAAGAACACTTTTCTGTTTTTAATGTTTTTTAAAATGTAATTTATTCCTGTTCAGTGGGCATCTCGTCTTTTACTGAAGTGCGTGACCTTGAGCATGCTGTAATGTGTGTGTCTGTGTTTGACTTCCTGTTGTGCCAAATCCTTAAATCCCAATGCCAACAGCTCTCCTCGATTTTGCCTCAAGTGCGCCGAATCGCAAGCAACATCTTCTAAGTGGAAGTGCGTGCATTTGCTTGACAGAAGTGACAGAGCGTTTTAAAGTCCGAGCAATGACACGGTGGCCACTCTGAAGTTGAATCCTCAAACACTTGTTGTGCTAGAGACTTTTTCCCCATCAGCCACCTCTTCCTCATCAAAGAACAGCAGGACATCGACTACGTGCCAGTCTGAACTGAAATTCAAAGTCTTTCAGATGCAGAACCGATGCACTCTACTGAGGGAGTGATTTGAAAGGCTGGTGTTATATTTCTGCAAATTTGGGTGCAGTTTGTTGATATAGGGAGATGGTGATGAGCTTTGACTTTCATCTCAGGCTGTTGTTTTGTTGTGTCACAGATTCAAGGTGTCAAATGGAGATGTACTGTGTAATGTCCCTGGTTGTGACGTGTGGAACAAATGATCACTATATATACAACTCTGATGGAGGCAGATATGTTTTGGACCATTACTCTTTATCCTTCGTTCCTTCTGACCTTTCTTAGTTTATATATGTCACAATAAAATCCTACTATTGTTTACTAATATGTTCTGCCTTTGCCTTTGAAATGTTACCATTTGTCTGCGGCATTCTTTTACATTTACTCAGTTTGTGTCATGTCATATTCATTGATTTTAGTCAGTTTTACTGTGACTAAACTGGCATCTAATTTTAGGTGATGAAATTAACGTTTTAGTTGACAATAAAGTGAA
>NW_015628690.1:527067-576402 GCF_001515625.1 Sinocyclocheilus rhinocerous | reverse complement strand
TTTGACAGCACTAATATATATATATATATATATATATATATATATAAATGTATATATATATATATAATGTATATTGTGTCATTTTGTGTGGATGTCAGTTTACATTTTTATTTTTACATTTATATTGCGTATTTATCTGATTAATCTTATATGTGTGGATGTGTTTTGATTAGTTAGTTTTAGACTTTTTCAAAAACATTGTTAGGGCAATAATATCTTGCAGTATAATTTTTATGTTAGCAGTATGTTTAACAGTATCATCACGATTCGCATTTGAAAAACCCTCACAAAGAACTGACAAGATTAACACTGGATGCCAATCAATAGCCAAAGTCAAATAGAGAAACTTGTAATTGATATAACATGAAATGCAAGTTGCTTCAGTTTAAAGCTTTTCGAAAATCAAATTGATATGATGTATGAGCATGCAAAATGATTGATTTTATGTCTCTGTGTCTCTCTTCCCATCCTGTCTTCCAAATCCTTTTCCTTTCTCAGGTTCCTGGCTATTCTCTGTGTCAGAGTTGGCAGTGCCAGGGGCGGAGGTGGGTCGGATCTCAGCAGCAGATGCCGACTTGGGAGACAATGCCAAGCTGGAGTACACCATACTGGATGGAGAATCAGGGGACACCTTTAACATCTCCGGAGCCAACCAAGAGGCCGTGATCATTCTGAACAAGGTGGGAAGAACGTCCACAGGGCATATGGGGAAATGAAACCCTGCTGAAAAGTCCATCTGAAGCCAGCGTTTTCAGTAATTTGATTCGGTGGTGGTTTGTCTACATCAAACGAGCAGATATGTTTTTTAAAAGCACATTTTATTTGTGTCTATTTGAGGCAACATCTCAACATTCCCATAGAAAATATGTGGACAGAAACTCGACTGCTCACTGTCAGCTAAATATGGCTACAATAGCGAAGGTTGTCATCCAGCATGGTCTTTCTGTTTGAAGCAGGCTGACCGAGAACGTCTTGCTGGCTAAGCTAGTTAAGAAGCCTGGTGGGAACGGCTGCACAATAGTGGTGACCTGCATCCAAAACACAATGCATGCTGGTAACCATCTACACTGGTCTTTTCAGCAGCGAAATGTGTGTATGCGTGTGTGGGCATGGGTTCATAGAAGGTGGGAAGAGATCAGAAGACACCTCATAGAGCAGATGATGTTCCTGATGTAGGAGGGGCAGGTTACTCATTCTGCCAGGTGTCGTGAGGAGATCTGCTCCAGTGGTAGAAAAAAACCTCCAGAAAAGGCCAAAAACGAGTGTCTGTGCTGTATAGGCGATGTGAGTCAATGTTGAATCAGCCCCATCAAAGTCTGTGCAGCCTCTCGCGCTTGTGCGTGTGCGAGACGCTGATCAGACAGGCTGTGAGAGAAAAGAGCGTGATTTACGTTGGCGCGCCGTGTGGTGCATGCCACACGCAGAAGCCCCATGAGACAGCACTCATCTCTGAGAACCCATTTCTTCTCCGATAAAGATTCTGACTGTCATTGTTCGCCTGAGGGCATCTTCACATCACCTGAAACAGCACATGATGTATTAGTAAATTGAAGGAATAGTTCATTCAAAAATTTAAATTCTGTCTACTTACCATCATGTCATTCCAGACCCATATGCTGCTCTTTTTTTCTGTAGGACTCAAAACTAGACGTTTTAAAACTAGAAGAAGCTGATGTCATACAGTGACAGTTATAGTCACCAGGGGCTGTCAAGCTCCAAACAGGACCAAAAACACCATAAAAGTGGTCCATAGGACTCATGCATTATATTCCAAAATGTCTAAAGCTGTATGTTGGGTTTGTGTGAGGAACAGAACAAAATTAAGTCATTTTTACTGATAATCTTGGTGGCAGGCCCCATATATCTGCCTATGCTAAATGTGAGGTTAGACACTTGTGAGTTGGGTTATTTATAAGAAAGCTGTCACTTCTTGTTGGTCCATTCCTAGCATGTGGCTTCCTCCTCCTACGTGCACAAATAGTCAAAACAGGTCATTGCTTATGCAAAAACACTATTTCTATCACCTTAATGCATTCTATCAAGTATACATACGTATATAAAGATATTTTAACAGGTATACATACATTTTATTCATTGCATATCAAATATTTTATAAACTGATATTGTTGACTGACATCTTTTAGTCTCACATTTTATGCTGATCACAAATAACCCATGGGTTAACAGTTAATCCTGTGTATTCATAAACGGATGTTTCACACTATAAATTCCTAAACCCTGGGTTAATTCTCATTTGCATATTTAGGTGTCAATGTCATTGATTGGACGAATGCAGCACGTGACCTGTTTACGTAACAGCTCTAGCATTGCAGCCTTGTATTATTGCAGACTGCAATATAAAAAAGATAAGAATGAAATGACTGTTTATACAATTCACTGTTTCCATAACTGTCCAAAGCACGTGATTATGAGGCATGCGATTGGTCATGCGTTTTTGACTGAAAATATAACAGTTTACAGGTTTGGAACAACATAAGGCTGAGTAAAGCATGACAGAATCTTTATTTCTGTGTGAACTGTCCCTGTAATGGAATCATCATCATATAGAATAATCTCAACTAATCAGGTTTTGAGGTGATGCTCCATGAGATAACGACATTCGTTTTGAACTTCATGTTGCCTGTTTTTTGTTAAAAGGCTTGAAGCCCCATTTCCGAGCTGCCGGGAAGCCAGTTGACTGTGTGTGTGCTCTGTTCAGATCTGGATCCGTGATCAGACACTGGGAAAAGCCAGCACAGTTTTATTGATGCCAATTCAGCTTCCTGGACTCATTTGTGTGTATGTCACAGCGACTGTACTGGGCCCCTGCGATCGTACAAGTTTGTGTGAATGTGTGCATGTGTGTGTGTGTGTGTGTAAATAAAGTAAGGGGGTTTGTAGCTGTGACAGGCCTGGCAGGTGTGGGGAAGTCAGTTTAAAAAAAAAAGCTTTGGCTGCAGGTGAGCCTGGGAGGGATTTTAGGCCAGGGATGTGTTACTGTGATAAGGGAAAAATGGAAAGGGGAAACAGACGGAAAGGAGCAGGAAGATTAAATGAGTGGCCAGAGAGTGGAGACAGTATATAGAGAGATATAGAGACATGGAAGTAAGACATACACTATGAGAAACCATATAAAAGATAAAAACATTAAGGGAAAACTAAAGAGAAAGAAAGAAACTATCATAGTTATGCAGAATTCGCAGTGCTGTACCGCATTGGTGTTGATATCAGGCATACTGAAGATGTTCTGTGAAGTCTTACGCATTCAGTGTTTTGATCAGACATTTTTTTTCTTTTTTTAAACCACACATACAGTAACTGTGAAAAATGTAAAGGCTGTGTCTATTTAAACAAAGTACAAATGGATCCTTTTCACATTGCGGGTTTCAGTAATGAAATACAGTATAGCAGGTTTAACTGCTGTAGGGGTATGTGGGAGACCATAGCAAATGTTATTTTTGTGCGCCTATTTTTTTTTTTTTCAAAACAAAACAAAGACAATATCCACTATTGTATTTCAATGTTTAGTGCAGTACATATACACTACTGTTCAAAAGTTTGGGGTCAGTAAGATGTCTTTGAAGACTTTTATGCTCACCAAGACTGCACTTATGTGATTAAAAATATAGTTAAAACAGTAATATATTGTAAAATATTATTAGACTTGAACTGTTTTCTATTGTAATGCATTTTAAAATGCAATTTATTTATATGATACAAAGCTGAATTTTCAGCTGTCATTACTCCAGTCCTAAGTGTTCCAGTCCAGTGCTTCAGAAATCATTACAATATGCTGATATGGTGTTCAAGATTTTGTATTATTATTAATGCTGAAAGCATTAATAATGTTGTTATTAGGACTATACACAAATAAAAGTAGGCCCTTTGCAGTTTCAAATGATACCTTATTCTTATCTGTACAATCAAAAATGAAGAAGAATTTTTAGTTCTTTTCGCGATCATCAAGAAAATAGGAGACAGACCGCACCAGTGCGGGCTTCGACCCCAGGGGGTTAATATTTTTGTGGAAAATATGATATATATATCATAAATATCTGTAACATTATAAATGTCTTTACTGTCACTTTGGATGAAAAATTTAAAATGGTCATAATTTACTCACACTCACACCGTTTCAAACTTTCTTCTGCTGAACACAAAATAAGATATTTTGACTGTGTGAAGCCCATTGACTTTGCATGGACAAGAAACACTGAGACATTTCTCAATATATCTTCTTTTATGTTCCACAGAAGAACAATAATGTGAGCAAATTATGACAATTTTAATTTTTGAGTCTTACGAGCCTATGAAAATGCCAGCTCTGAGCAATAAAGTGCTAATCTGGGAAATAAAGTGGAAGAGTACTAGAAAGGAAAAAGGGAACGCTTTAGTCGTCTAATGCTTAGTGAAGGAGGAAATGAAAAGGGGGAATTATGGGTAAACAAATGAACTCCTCCCATGTCTCTCCTTGAATTCCTACTTCATCCTTCACTGCACTGATGCTTTATTCGCCAAATCATATTTTCTAAAATTGCTCCCGTGCTACGGTTCTCTCTAATATTCCTGTCAAAAGCATACAGAGACAGTTCCATTGTCCGTCAGGACTCGGAATTCTGGCCAGGACTCCTGACTGCACTGTAAGACACAATGATGGAGATGAAGAACAAGACAAAGACAGAGAAAGTGAACAATGAGTAAAGATATGCAGGTGGGAGTATCTGAAAACAAAGATTGAAGAGGTTAAAAGGGATTTAGCCAGAGAACCCACGCGCAACTAATAGAAAACATGAAAGATACCACTCTAATAGAATTAGAATAAACAAAGCGTAAAATTAGCACTAAGCTCCCCTTTGGTTTCCGGCCCATTAAACAAATATAAAAAACTGCTGAACATTATTTGTCGTGTTTGTGTTTGTGTTTACAGGACCCCGCTCTAGTTTGGCCACCTGCCTATCTCATTCAGAACAGCCGATCGTCATGCCTGCCTCTTGTTTATTTCGCTCCATATCAGAAAGACTGAAGTTGAAGATTTCTTTGAGACAGAGGGAGAGTGAAACATAGTGAAAAGAAAAGAAAGCGTCACAGAGCGAGGAAGAGCTCGCCCCAGGGAGGAAAGTGTTTCCAATAGGAGCAATTTCTGTCATCACAATGCCCGCTATGACCTCTCAGGAACCCATAGAGTTTAGAGCATGTCACTTTTTGCTTAGAGGAGACACGCATAACATTCTCGTACATACAAACAACCTTATATAATACATCTGTTGAAAAGACTGATGACTATATGTAGCATATGTTTTAGACTCTTGGATGCTTAAAGGCATAGTTTAACCCAAAATTAAAGTTCTGTCATCATTTATTTACCCTCTTTTACTTTCTTTTGTCCATAATACATGAAGATATTTTGTTGAATATCTAAGTTGCTTTTTGCTCAAAAATGAATGAGCACTGTGCTCTAATAATGTTTCCAATTGAAACAAAAAAGTGTCCACGTAAACGTGGCTACTGGTTGGACCTGGACAGTCCAAGTCTATATTCTTATTCATATAGAAAAACAGCTTGGATATCTTTATTTGCATACAGAATTTACAAAGAAGGAAATAAGTAATACGCATTTGGAACAGTATATATATTCCTCAATCCTTAAAGTCGACATGAAACGGAAGTTGCAATTGTCTTTTCTTCTCTGCTGTGACGTATATCCGAGTGAAACGGCACCTGAAATGAGAGGGCGGGACTTGATTTCATCCTTCGGGAATTGATTGGATCGTTGGAAGGTGGGGCGTTGCCAACAAAATGGAGGCAGATCTGAATGCCAGTTTGCAGTTAGTTGTGGGGGATTTCTCTCCACTGGATTCACCACCGACACCCAAGCATGAATAAATGTTTTTTTTATCGAGGATGACGATGACGGTCAACGGCACAAAACATGCCTAAATGGCGCGCGAGAGAGACTGCCTGAATGACTGAGCGCGTCCTCCATCAGGTTAAGTCATATTCATGAAAAAAAAAAAAAATTCGTTTGCGATGTTCTAAGAGTAATGTTGTCGTAATATCCTAATATCTTTTCAATGTTTAAGGGTAACGTACTCCCTTATGACTGGTGTCAGTGCTATAAAGTGAAGCATCAGCTTCAGCTTTTCCCCCCGTCATTTATTCCAAACTCACTCACTGCAGCTGCTGGCAGTTCCAGATAGCTCCGCCCTTGCGCCATAGCTCGTGACCGGAAGAGTAGAGGAGTCGTTTTGAGGGGGAGGGGAGGGAAACGTTTTTGATTAAAGATTGCGAGGGCACATGAATTTAAAAAAAATTATGAAGTGCACAGATAAATTATTTATTATAAACACTACAGTGTTCCATCAAAAAATAAGAATTGTCAATTTTGATTTCATGCCGACTTTAAGCTTAACCAGCAAGATCAACCAACACAGACTAGCATGGAAACTCATCTCTAAGCTGATCATTTTGACAGAGACAGGTACAAACCCTTTCTTTCTTTCACACATACTGACTACCCTCATTTACACATGACCGTTGCTCCCTCTGTGTTAATATTGCCCTGAATTACAAACCATGTGATGACAAAAAAGGAGCACATTATAAAAATGAAAGGTACTGAAGAAAGAAGCCTTTTGCAGATAAGAAGAAGAGACCTTTGATGTGCAGATAAAAAGGACAAAGCCCAAGGCTGAGTGTGTGAATGGGTCAGTCAGGCCCTTTTTGGTAAGCTAGGTCATGCCTGCCTGTCTGAGAAGAAACTGTTTCCATGTAAAGCTGCACTGCGACCTCTCTCCCTCCCTCGCTCACTCATTTCATCTCAGCAGTGCTGGGTTTCTCTCTGCAGAGTCTCCCTCGCTCCCTCTCTCCCCTGAGGGATGTTAGTCATGTGCTGCGGTCATTTCTGCGCTTTAAAAACCTAGGGTGGAGCGGCGCTTTAGAAATTCATTGATTCTCAAACAGTGCAAAAACTCTTTGTCCTTGAGAAAAATGCCTTGAGCTGGGGATTAAGGAAAGGAACAAAGTGTAAATCTGTAGGTTTCATTTTGGGGAGGTGCTACTCTGTGTGCCTGAGTATTGTGAGTATTTAAAAGTTTAGTTCACAACTCTGCCATCATTTATTCACCTTTAAGTCGTTCCAAACCACGTTTGACTTTCTTTTCTTTCGTGGAACATAAAAGGAGAAATTTTGAATAATTTACCAGCCACTCATTTTTGCATGCAATTACAATGAATGGGAGATTTAAAGCTTGAAAAATGACACAAATCAGCGTAAAAGTAATCCATACCATTTGTGTGCAATAAAGACTTATGTTTTGCTTTGCTTAACGAGTAGATTGACATTTATATAATTATTCACTCTTAATCTTCCTCTCCAGAGAGCTGTTGACTGATGTGATCAATTGAGTCTGTGAGTTGAACTGGAGAATCAGACCAATTCGTATATGAATCATTCAGGCCAGGCGTGTTTTGTGCATTGGATCAACCGATTCCTTGAAAAGATTCGATTCGAAAGTGTCATTTATTCAAGTCGAGTTGAGTCAGATTTGTCAGGGCTTTTCTCAATACATTTAAGGAAAGTCGATATACAATGATGGTACAAATCATCTTCTGAAATTAGATCCGGTTGTATTAACTTATGCAGGAATCGTACTACTTATAAACTCGCACGAATGCACTCTAGCGTCCCTTACGGAAATTAACCATGGTTTTACCACAAATAAAGCAAAAAAAACATGGTTACTAGTTAAACCATGGTAACCACAAATTAACCATGGTTTTGCTACACTAATCATAGTTTAACCATGGTATCTGTAGTAAAACTGTGGTTATACAAATGGTAATCAATACGCCAAAAAAAAAAACATGGTGACTACACTTTTGCAAAAATAAAATCATGGTTAATTTTCGTAAGGGGTGTATCAGAAGTGAGACACATGACACTTTTGTGAAAAACCTGTTTCTCACATAAGGCTATTGTATGGCTTCAGAAAAGTTATAAAATAAGCGGTATGGAAGACTTTTAATCATACTTAGAAAGTCCACCATAATTACATTAATTTTATTCACTTTCATTGCAGTGTGCAGGACATTCTTCAGGAATTTTATTTTGTGTATTGCACGGAAGAAAGTAAGTCATACACAGTTGGAAACGATGTGAGGATGAGTAAATGATGACAGAATTTTAATCTTTGGGTGAACTATTCGTTTAACATTTTGTCCCCACGCTGGCATTACACAGCATTATTCACTGTTCTTAGACTAATCAACACAAAGTGAATTTTCAGAGGCATAATTATCCAGACAGAACGGCGTGTGTGTGTTTGTGTGGGCTGGTGGGTGGCATGCTGCTCTGATTAAGCGTATGCAGATTGCTGGAAGTCTGTGTTTATGTGTTTGAGCGTGTGTGTGTGTGTGTGTGTGTGTGTGTGTGAGAGAGAGAGAGAGCTGCATTACATAGGGTTATGATGGAAGAGGCCTGTGTACATTTGAATATTTAATATGCCGGCAATAGATCCACATCTGTGATCTCTTGTGGCAGTGTTGTACAACCAACTGTCCTTAAAGTGACTGATGCTAAAGTAGCATTAAACACCTTTTTGTAAGGGTAGTCCTATAGTCCTATACAGCTTTCCAACAGTGCCACCTAGTGGTGCAACAATTTGAAGGTTTGAGCTGAGTGATTGACATTTCCTTCCTTTGCAAATAAATAGGATGCTATGAATTAAACATAGGCCGGTGGACATGATTTTCCTCTTGTAAATATCTGCGATGCAGAATTGAAGATTGCAGGTTCAAATCTTGCATTATATTTACATTTATGCAGTGCATGCATCACTTAGGCAAAATTTGTACCCGGATGTGTGTTCCCTGAGAATCAGACTCATGACCTTGCTGTTGTTTGTTTCGTACATTGTGTCGGTTTTAGAAACAGCTGTGGATGCTGTAAATCTGACTTCCCTTAGTTATTCTCACTTTAACCGTGTAGCTAATCCACGGTCATCAACCTGTGGTGCTGTCCAGATTATCGGTTTGTTTTCTCTCTGAGAGGAGAGATTGCGTTAATCTTCTCTGAGACAAAGAGGGAGAGATTGAAAGAAATCGTGATTGAAGGAGCAATGAAGGACTGTGGGAAAAAGAGTAAGAATTATAGTGAGTAGGAAAAGAATTGGAGGGATAGAATGTTTTGAACCAGTGTTGATGTCAAGGTGGAATATTGAATCCAAACCTGGTTTTTGGACTTGAAGATGTGGGCTTGTAAGGTTTAAAAACTCAAGGAATGAATGGGAGACTGAGGAGGGAGTGCAGGGAAGCAGTACATTGTTAGAATGTAGTGTGTAAATTGCTTCAAAGCTAATATGGGTTTAACGCCCCAGAGTCGTATTAAAACACAAGGGAGAGGGAGAGAAAGAGAGCGGCTGTGAATCAGGTGTCAGGAAGACAACCTGATTCAAGACTGCCTGTCACCTTTGAATGAATGCAGTTGCGCACATACATTTGCATGCAAAAGACATGCAGAGGACAAATCGAAGGATTTCGAGCACAGAGCCAACATGTGTGTGCACAGAAAGAAAAACAGGGCGAAATCAGAAATTCACAAAGAGAATAGATCCAAATACCCACACGAGCACATACACACATATATGCAGTGGCATACCGCCAGTCTTGAGGGCAAACCATGAATTTGTGACTGTATTTGTGAGCATTTGCGTGGGGGTAAAATAGTATGGAGACAGATGATGCTATTGTCATTTTGAGCAATTTAGCCCAATGTTCAATTGTATTCATTTAGACTTTTTGTCTCAGTGATTTAATTTATCCTTTTGTGAGATGGATTTATTATTTTTGTGTTGTAGTGCTTTGGGAATGAGAGACATATTTTAAATAAAGTTATATATATATATATATTTATTCCATGGTCTGTCTGAATAAAAAAGAGAGACGCGCAGAAGCAGTCTTTTCTGTTCACCAAAGAATCTTGGGGGAACATGTATCATGATTTTCACAAACATATTAAGCGGCACAACTATTTTTAACATTGATAATAATAAGAAATGTTTCTTGAGCTCCAAATCAGCATACTAGAAAGATTTCTGAAGGATCATGTGAAAATCAATGAATGATGCTGAAAAATCAGTTTTGCCATCACAGGAATACATTTGATTTTAGAATAAAATAACACAATATTGCTGTTTTTACTGTATTTTTGATCAAATAAAGGCAGCCTTGTTGAGCATAAAAAACAATTATGTAAATAAATAAACTAAACTTTTTAATGTTAGTGTACATATTTTCCTCGAAGCTACGTCTATCTCATTTCAGATCTCTCCAAAGATCAAATGCTTGAAAAGTTATATGATCTGCCATATGGCGTTATGGAATATAGCCGAATAGTGGACCATATATAGAGAGCCTAATTAATTTCCCATAATTGCTATTCCACTGGAGAGTGATTTAAAAGAGAAATTGGAAAGTGAAAGTGGAGAGAGAAGGAGAATTTACTGATTTAACCTTCAACTACACTTTGGATAAAAGCATCTTCTAAATATAAAAAAATAGTCCCCTAACTAGACCAGCATGAAACTAGCATAAAGCAGCCTGTGAATTCAATTCAGGCTGGTCTTTAGAGGCAGGTTTATTATAAACAGGCGTGAGAGAGAGATGAGTGTGTATTCTAGATGTCAGTATCAGACCGCCGCTCACTAGGAGGGGCGTAGAGCGTGTGATGGAGTGATGAGAAAGGGAGGGAGGGAGACTGAGTGATTGAGTATGTGAGAGAGGAAGGGATGGGGTGATGAGTGTGTGCTCACAGTGTAAGTGACATCTCTCCTCCTCAGACAGATTGTCTCTCTCTGCCTCTAATGGGTTCCTGTTAGGAACCTTTTCTCTCCATTTATCCCTCCTCCTCTCTCTTGGCTTGACTCTCTGTCCCTTTTTTTTGTCTCTTTCTCTCTTTCTCACCTTCATTTCTGTTCAACTGTCCCCTACCTACTGAGTCATTTTAAATCTTTAATCTTTCTTTCTTGTTGCACGTTATAGATTCATAGCAGAGTGTGTATTGGTCTATATGAGCAGGTACACTATTGTTCGAATGATTGGGGTTGGTAAGATTGTTTAAAATGTTTTTGAAAGAAGTCTCATTATCCTCCCCAAGGCTGCATCTATTTTCATATATTTTTGCAATTTAAAATAGCTGTTTTTTTATTTTAATATATTTGAAAATTTAATTTATACCTGTGATGGCAAAGCTGATTTTTCAGCAGCCATTACTCCAGTCTTCAGTATCACATGATCCTTCATAAGTCATTTTAATAGGCTGATTAGGTGCTCAAGAATCGTATTCTTATTGTTATCAATATTAAAAACAATTGTGCTGCCTAATAATTTTTGTGGAAACCATGATACTTTTTTTCACAATTCTTTGATGAATACAAAGTTCAAAATAATTTATTTGAAATAGTTTTTTGCAACATTATAAATGTCTTTACTGTCACTTTGGATCAATTTAATACATCTTTGCTAAACAAAAGTATTTATTTAAAAGTAAAAAAAAAAATCTTGCTTACCCCTAAACCTTTTGAATCATTTGTATATAATGCAACAGTTGTGTGCTTCCAACTTTGTGGCAACAGTTTGGGGAAGGCCTTTTTTGTTCCAGAATGACAATGTCACTGTGCACAAAGTAGCGGCGGACTGGTCATCTGGAGCACCGGGACTTTTCCCGGTGGGCCGCTGTACAATGTGGGCCGGCCCATTGCTTAAATATATATAAAGAATGAATTATAGTAAGTGTACGTAGACTATATTCCTCCATCGGCCCAGATGAATGGCCCGCGCGGCCCATTAGAGTAAAAAATTCTAATTAATTTAACGTAAAATAATAATATGAAATATTACACTTAAAATTGGTTTTCTATTAAATATATTTTACAATGTAATTTATTCCTGTGATCAAAGCTGAATTTTCAGCATCATTGCTACAGTCTTCAGTGTCACATGTTCCTTCAGAAATCATTCTAATATGCTGTTTTGCTAATTATTATCAGTAATTATTTGTGATCAGTTAAGCTATTACTAATGGTTTTCATTATCAATAGGCCTACTGAAAACTGTTTTCACTTAATATTTTTGTGGAAACTGTGATACTTCAACTTTTTCATGATTATTTGATGAATACAAAGTTAAAGAACAGCATTTATTTGAAATATAATTCATTTGTAATAATATAAATAACTTTACTGTCACTTAAATCAATTTAATGCAACCTTGTTGAATTCAAGTATTAAAGGGATAGTTCACCCAAAAAAGAAAATTTTATGTTTATCTGCTTACCCCCAGGGCATAATTGCGAATAACATGCCTTACCTTAACACAGAGTCCAGCGTTTATATTTTTTCTACGAATCTTTGAGTTAACGTACTAAACATGAGTGGAATTTGCACCGCAGCGCCCCCACACCTTGATGCTCATGACAAGAATAGCATGTATAGTTATCTTTATTGAAGTGAATTAGGTTTAAATCGCCGTCATGCATGAATGAATGATATTTTTGCAATTTTACACATAATAATCCACGATGATCACATTACACAAAACTGAAATTGCACGTCAAAATAACACATTGTCAATATTTTTTGAGACCCCCCAAAATTTCACAAATCACGTTTTCAGGGGAGCCCATGTCTTATTAAGGGGAGCCGAGCTCCCCCGTAGTTCGCACCCTGCATATTAATCATGCTTTATCTGGCTGAATTGTGTAAGCGTGTTCACGAGCCGCAGGGTTTCATTTGGTTTTGTTTGTGTGTTTTTTTGACTCCCAAAGCCATGATTCCCATCCACTTACATTATAAGACTGATAGACTGCAACTGTTTGAGTTCAAAATCTTCGTTTGTGTTCTACTGAAGAAACAAAGTCACCTACATCTTGGATGCCCTGGGGGTAAGCAGATAAACATCACATTTTCATTTTTGGGTGAACTATCCCTTTAATTTATACATATATATATATATTTTTTTGAATTACCCTAGACTAAATGGTATCACATTTTCCATAAAAATGTGAGGCAGCCCAACTGTCTTCAACACTGATAAAAATCTGAAATATTTCTTGAGCAGAAAATCAGCATATTAGAATGATTTCTAAAGGACCAATAGAAAGGCACCATAAAAAACAGTCCACATTCTGCACTACATTCCAAGTCTTTTAAGCAGAGCATTGTGTCATATGGACTGATATTATGGTAGGTATTTAACGTTAGTGATATTAAACTGTCCCTCAAAAAGAGATGTGTAAAAATTATTCTAAATTATTTACTATTTGTCATATAAACCAGAAATGACTAATTATAATGTAAAAAAGTATGCCAGTCATTCATTAATGTTAATTATAATAATTTCAATAATAAAAAAAATAGATAGCATTTTTATTTCTGAATTGTGTTATATGTTAGCTGGTGGGTTTATGGTGTGGTGTGTTGTGGACCGAAAATGCCGGGCCCTGATCCTGCTAATATCATGGCCAACCTCATCAGAGAGCGTGATTGCATTTCAAGAGACTCTGATAATCACAAAACCCTGTAATTAAAGTCTGTCAAATTAGGCTATTCTTGGAATACCGTACAGTGGCTTGTAGTTCAGAAACAAAGTCATTGTCGACAGGGCTGGGGTGTGACATTGACATGCCCTGGGCATGGATTATTGCTGAAAGCAACTCAGCAAAACTAGCTTGTGGTTTAGACAGATCTGGTGGGTTTATGGTGTGGTGTGTTGTGGACCGAGTGTGGTGGGCTGCTCTGTGCCAGAAAGTCCAGGGCCACTTTTTAGCCCCAGTCCGCCCCTGGCACAAAGTGCATAAAGAATGATTTGCCGAGTCTGGTGTGGATGAACCTGACTGACTTGCACAAAGCCAAGACCTGAACCTAACTGAACACCTTTGAGGTGAATTGAAACGCAGACTGTGTGCCAGTTCTCATAGCCTAGCATCAGTGCCTGACCTCACTGACAATGGGAGCAAATCCCTGCAGCCATGTTACGTCTAATAAAAAGCCTTCAGAGAAGCTGTTCTTGCAGAAAAGTGAAGGATTAATGGCTTTGTTTTGAAACTAAATTAGAGTAATGCAAGTATAATTAATTAATAACCCTTCTGTATCATACTTGATATGTATTTTCATATTTTTTTCATATTTTCCCTCCTCAATTATGAGTGCTACATGAGCCAAAAAAGCCTGTTGTATTAAATATGATAAATAAAAAAAGTTTTTTTTTTCATTTGAAATATTTCAATATTTGCCTTTTTCGGTCTTAAAAATAAAACGATGTCATCGTTTATTAACCCTCAAGCAACTTTAGACCCGACTTTCTTTTTACTGCTAATTCTTTGTACACGTCGGTGAACTACAATTGAGTTAATTACCTCTATGAATGACTTCTTGAGGTCTCTTGACCATAATCCAAGATCATTGCCTGTAGTTTTGAGACCCAGGCCAAGATACCAAGTAATGAATCCCAGACCATGTTTATGAGAGTCCTTAAGATGAAGAGTCCAACTCTGGTGTGATAGAAAGTGGCAGAGATTTGTAGTGACCACAGTGACCCGATGTCCTCCAGTCAGCACAGTTTAATTCAGCTCATTTCAGTCTGTCCTTCAGCCTGTCAGAGGAAACCGAGGCCAAACACATTGTGTGCCCCACTGACTCCTTCCAACCTCAACTTGGTCTTGCATTAGGAGAGAGTGGCCAAGTGTGTGTGAACGTGTGTGTGTGTGTGCAGATGAATAGAGGATAACAAAAGTGACCGTCATAATGAGCCAGTCATTTCTGACTTCTTTGAGACCCAATCCAGCTGCTCTTGCCAAAACCAGCCCATTACCCATTCCTGGTGTGCCAGCTTCACACACAACCCTCCCAGTGCCAGATCCAGATCCAGATCCCATGACTCGTCACAATACAATAAATGCCGGGCCCTGATCCTGCTAATATCATGGCCAACCTCATCAGAGAGCGTGATTGCATTTCAAGAGACTCTGATAATCACAAAACCCTGTAATTAAAGTCTGTCAAATTAGGCTATTCTTGGAATACCGTACAGTGGCTTGTAGTTCAGAAACAAAGTCATTGTCGACAGGGCTGGGGTGTGACATTGACATGCCCTGGGCATGGATTATTGCTGAAAGCAACTCAACAAAACTAGCTTGTGGTTTAGACAGCTTCATTGATTATAGTCAGAGCGATCCACTTTTATTTACTGCTCACTTCAAGTTTAAACTGCATGTCAAAGATCCATCTGCACCACATTTTCATTTCCACAGCATTTTCCACTTGCATAGCAAACTGGCTGCTTTATTTACTATCCCATCAGTTTCTATCCACTGTAATTTAACAGCCTTTCCAGGTCATGCAGTTGCTATCGTAGGAGCATATATTACAAACACAAGCAACATCACCAAAAGCATATAAATTTGATTAAGTATTATCATAGCAGATGGGTTTCTTTCTTGCTTCGCTCCAAGAATTGTCTTCATGTTGTTAAGTTCAGTTTCTATCGCCCTTTTGCATCTTATAGTAAGTAAATTTATTTTACTTTTTATTTTCCTGTAATATATTCTGTTGGTTGAAGTTTTAATGTTGTTTGAAACTTGCTGGCTTAAATTATGCAAGGATTTTCCCTCACACTGAGCAGCATTATTGATATTTATTGATATATTGATATGTATTATTAATATAATTATAATTATTTTATATTATTGTTATTTTATAATTATTATAATTAATGTTTTAATCAACATTAATATTTATATGCTAATATTTCATATTAATATATCAATCAATTATATGTATTGTGACAATTATTGTGTATTAATAAACATTAATAATAAATAAGTTATGCTGTATTTCATATATTTTATACATGAATGTACATAATGTATATCGTTTATACATTTATTATATTATAATATTATTAAATAATAATTATAGTTGGAATAATTATAATTATAGAATAATTATAGTTATAGGAATAATTATAGTTGCTTGGTTATTGGCATAAACAATCATTATTAAAATAATAATAATTAATAAAAAATAAAGCAAAAACGGTCATAGTAAATATGCACCCTTGCTCAGTGTTATTTTGGTATTATTTATATATTATAATTTAATTTATTAATATTTTGAATATTTGTATTTATATTTATATATTCTTTTATGTTTTAATTTAATTTTTGTTTTAGTAATTATGTGCTTTTGTCATTTTTTTTTTTGATCTACCTTTATTTTTATTTCCGTTTTAATATTTCAGCTTGAATTTATTTCTTGGATTTTTTCATGTAATATTTATATTGTATTTTTTTTTGCCATTTAACAAAAACAACTAGTCTAAGTTTTATTTAGAGTGCTTTCACACTTGGCTCGCTTGCCTGGTCCGAACCCGAGTTCGATCCCCCTGCCTGCCCCCGCTGGACTGCGTTCTTTATCAAATAATACGTCATTAATAGCGGCTCACTTCCGGGATTGGGCACGATTGCGTTCACATCAGCAGCGAACCGTACCGGAGTTCACATGAACTGTACCCCAGACCACCCTTTTCAAGCAAACTCGAGTACGGTTCGCGGGTGCGCACCCGAGCTCGGAAGACAGCGTTCACATCATCCAAACGAACCGAACTCTGATGTCAATCGAACCAGGGTGCGCCCCAAAAGTGCTTGTGTGAAAGCACCCTTAGCAATAACAACACTGCAGTTTCTGCAGTTCACCAGGGCCCCCTGCTGGTTTGAGCAAAAGTCCAATAGAGCCATTTAATAATCTATCAGTGATTATTTAATGTGTGCAGTATGGGCTGTGACATGTGGTTATTTATGTTGTTGGACCATTGGTTTTGTTTCCAAAGCTTCGGTACATAACGGCACTTACGTCTGTCTTACGAATGTACTGAAAATGCTCTAAAGAATGCTGAAGGCAAACAGAAATGAAATATACAGCTCTCTGTTTGCAGCGCGTCAGTCACGCTTGGCTGGAAAGTGAGTAAAACACACACACAAATAATATCAAATATAATTTTATTACCCTGCTGGTTTGAGCAAAAGTCCAATAGAGCCATTTAATAATCTATCAGTGATTATTTAATGTGTGCGGTATGGGCTGTGACATGTGGTGAGTGTGATATGTTCAGTTGTGGTGCTCATGTGGACAGTATGAGCATTTCGGTCTTGTCATTATGTTTATGTTTCATAATCATGTTTTTGTTTGGTTTACAGGCAGTGGACTATGAGAGCCGCAGCTCTTACTCTTTCTCAGTGGAGGTTCTGAACCCCATCGTGGACCCTCGGTTCCTTCGGCGTGGGCCCTTTAAAGACCGTGCTTCGATCAGAGTGGCCGTGCTAGACGCAGATGAGCCCCCTCGTTTCTCACGGGCACGCTACCGAATGGATGTGTCTGAGAACTGCCCACCGGCCTGCACAGTGGGACGGGTCAGCGCCGTGGACCCAGATACGGGGCTCACAAACAACATCAGGTACAGGCTGCATACTTACACTACACTGAATGTAGTGTTTGTAGTATTTATTAAATGTAGTATATGAAAGTATTTATTAGTACTGTTAAGTTCTGTATAAAATGACTTCATGCACCATCTTGGATGAAAATATTCACTGAGCTCATGGACCCTTTTCACATTTCCGGGGTTCTCAGAAGCAGAAGTCGTCATAATTTGCTAACCTCTATAGTGTAGTTTTATTTTAGTATCACTGAGATACTATTATAGTTATTATTGATATTTTATTTTAATAAAAATAAAAATATATATTTTTATATTTTATTTATATATTTTCTATATTTTTTATATTATTTTATTTATGTATAATATTTGTATTCTATTTTCATTTTAATTTTGGTCAGTCATTTTGCATGCGCGCGATCTGAGTTTTGTGGAGAAAATGTTTGTTTCACAAAGAAAAAATTATTTTGAGCGCACAAAAATCAATTTTGCAAATAAAAATAAGTTTTTGGATGTGTGCAAACCTTCTCTTTTGCGCATGCTTCGTTTCAGCTTGCTCACCTGATGCCCCTACTAAGCCGCTGCAATGGAGCAGCTCTAATGCTATTAAATTAAAGATGATGTACCATAGAGCAAAAAAAAACTGAACAGTGAAAGTAACAAAAACTTGAAAAAATACATTTTAATGGGCATAATTAAGTGTGAAAATAACCGAAGAATATACAGTCAAACCTAAAATTATTCAGAGACCAGATATAATTTTTATATTTTTTTACTAGTGGGTGCAGGACACTATAGTTCATTTATGTAAGTGAGGATAGCAAAATAAAGTAAACTGTGACAAATCATACCCAAAAATTATTCATACAGTGGACTACCAGTAAAACTGATACAAATTTGGGACCAAAAATTATTCAGACCGAGTCTGGGATGAAGTTCAGGTTTGCATGAACCTGGATGACAGCATGCCCAGGAGACTACAGGCTGTCATTAAGGCTAAGGGTTGTGCGACTAAGTATTGATAGTTGTGTAAATACTGTCATAATAACAGCCGTCTGAATAATTTTTGGTTGATTGTAATCCATTACATACCTTTCTATCCAAAAACTTATTTTAAATGCAAAATTGATTTTCGTGCTCTCGAAATACTTTCTTCTTTGCGACACTAACATTTTCTCCACAAAATTCAGTTCGCTCGCGTGCAAAACACACTTTTGCGCGCTCAAAATATGATATTTTGCAAGCAGAATTGTGGCAGAGATGTAATCCCATAGGCCAGAGCACAGTTCAGTTGGGCTCGGGCGCAGTACGCATGTAGTGTGAGCGCTAACCGCATCCGAGTGCGGAACTTCTGATACGTGAAGCATGATTGCGTGGACATTTCGGAGCGGCAAAGGTGATAGATCTGTAAAGCAATATATTGTGAGAGGGCCGTGTGTTACCGCGTCCCAAACGACTCAAAATAATAAACCACAAAGTTAACAAAATGATGCACTCCAAATGTGCTGAGCGAAAACGCTTCTCTGCTGTCTTCACGTGCTATCGGAAACTTCCTATTTCCCACTTATTGATTACGAGCACGTTGCATTCTTTTGTTAAAAATAACAGTGAACAGTGGTCTGTGAATGTTGATACTTAGCCTAAATAATTTTATCGGGAGCATTCATGTGAGTGCTGCTGCAGTCTTAATCGCATTTAGGCCCACCCCCAAATGCTCATTGGTTGAAACACGTGATGACTCCCATCCCAAGCCAGTACTGATCAACATCCCACCCCTCCTGTGACCCATGGTTTGTCTGTGTATTTAGAGCCAGTGAGCAACGGACTTTCAAAATAATAATAATAAGGAAAAAAACTGCGTTAATGTGCGATTAAATAATTGTCGGCATTAATTAATGAATGCGTTAACGCGATAATAACGCGTTAACTTGCCCAGCCCTATTATATATATATATATATATGTGTGTGTGTGTGTTTAGGTATTTATTTATTTATTTTTAGGAAAAATTCACAATAGCATATCTCAAGAGATGGATCACTTTGGTCAGAAGAGAGAAAGATGTCAAATTAGCCGTTATTAGAAACACCCACACAGCAGTGATAACTGTAATTAATTAATTCTAATGTAATAAAACACAAAGTATAGTGTCATAAATGTACATTACATCTTTTAAAAATGTAAATATAAAAAACTGCTAAATTCGTTAAGTTATTAACAGTGGAAACACACACTGCTTTAGAATTTGGCTCTAGTGAGGAATCTAAAAAGGCAGCATAATTTTGCTGCCTGTTGTTTGCAACAGCCTTCGCATCAGGAACGTGCCTGGGATGCTTAAAGCAGCCGCCCGGGTAGAGAGCTTATTAGGCTTTGGAACAGAGCCATGATGTCATTAATTATTATTGTGTGCTATTTTGTGTCCTGTGTTAAAACTCTTCAAAACATTATCACAGAACTCAGGCTATTCATGTTACAAGACGTGTTTGCTTGTTTCCACATGGAAAAGTCCAATGATCAATATTCATCCCAGTGAACTACAGTTATTTTAACCATGCCTTGCTAGGGATCTGAGGATTCTTACTTTGCCAATCACGGCTCTATTGTTTTCCGCCGCTGGGCTTAAAGTAGCTCCTGAATGACAGATTTTCTGATGAGCCGGGGCTTCATGCATCTGCTCACCTCTTGTGTATGCCAAACGCTTCTCCCTCTCCATTTGTCTTTTTTATCTTCTATCTCCCTCAGGTTCTCCATCGATCCTCAGTCTGACCCAGAAGCTCTGTTCCGCATCACTCCAGACACCGGGCTCATCACTACAGTGACCGAGCTGGACCGTGAGCACGAGCAGTGGCATAATATCACCATCATTGCCACACAGAGAGGTACATACACACAGTCACAGCATTAGGGAAGTAGTGAGCTACAGTAAGCTACAAATAAAAGGCTACTTAATTATCCAGTTATACAGTTATATAATTTATATAATTGGATGAATATCCATATATAGTTGTCCGGTTATATAATATAATCAGAGCTCAGAAGTTTCTGAATCATTGAATGAGTGTATCTTGATTAGGGTGACAGCATTACATTTACACATAACATAGTTTAATACAACAACAGCAAAAATAGAATATAGTTAAATATTACTAGAATATTGCTAAATATAGCCTATCTATAATATCTAAAAGTAGTGACTTTTGCACATCATTTTTATTTTAGTATTATTTATATACTATTTTTTTTTTTTATATTTAGAATTAGCTTTTATTTTTAGATTTTTAGTTTTCCATTTTTATATGCAGGCCTAAATTTTTATATAGCTTTAATTTGCTTTCATTTCAGTTTTTTTTTTCCAGTTTCAGCCAAGGCAACATTCATTCAATTTTTATTGGAAAGTTTTTCATTTTAGTTTATTTCAGCTTTATTTAAGTAAAATGTTTAGTTTTAGTCCAAACTATGTTACAGACTTTTCATTAAGACCCTAAAGAATCACATCAACTTGTGGAAAATGGGCATCCGATGACCCCTTTAAAGGTGACCTATTATGCCCCTTTTTACAAGATGTAAAATAAGTCTCTGATGTCCCCAGAGTGTGTATGTGAAGTTTTAGCTCAAAATACACTACAGAAAATATTTTATAGCTTGTTGAAATTGCCATTTTTAGGGTATGAGCCAAAACGCCCTGTTTTTTGTGTTTGTCCCTTTAAATGAAAACGAGCTGGTGGTCCCGCCTCCTCTTTCATAAGAGGGTGGAGTTTCTAGAGCTCGCGCACCTGCATCATGCCATCAATAACAAAACACTCTCTCACGCACTGAAAATGTCAGAAACTGCTAGTAGCAGATCATTCTGGTAGCATGTGAAGGCAGCATCAGTGAAATCAGACAGATAATGGTAGCTATAGCAACATTAGCCTTACAGAGTGCCAAGAAGCTCTTTCAGAAAGGCAGTTTGGAAAACAAACGTGTGATACTTCTTCTAGATGGCGTAACGTTAGCTGGATCACGAACAGTTGGCACTGCTCCATCCTTCAGGAGCAACTTTTGTTCAAAACCTGTTTTATACTGACCCTCATTCACAAAGCAGTCCGGTGTAAAATGATTCGCGCAGACATAAACGAATTTCTGTTGAGTTGAGGGAGCATTTTCTTCGAAAACAAAATTAATCCACCTTCAGCGGCTCAGATTTCGGGAGTAAATGGAGAGAGCTATGTGGATTAATACATCCAGCAACAGAACACCTAAAACGCTTGGGAGACATTCTCGTCAGTGCAGCAATGGCGGACTGTGTACAACTCGCTGTGAACTCGCTCAGGGCGGTTCTACGTTAAAACGGCAGTGTCTGTCAACATTCGTGGGCGGGGCCTGTGGCTAATGTGACGTCACATTAGCACCAATGCTAAAAATAGGCCATTGGGAGACACTGCTTATTATTTATGGGGATTAAAAAAAAAGGAGTGGGTGGATTTTTATCATTATAGGGTGGTTGTGTACACACACTGCCAACACCTTCAGCGGCTCAGATTTCGGGAGTAAATGGAGAGAGCTATGTGGATTAATACATCCAGCAACAGAACACCTAAAATGCTTGAGAGACATTCTCGTCAGTGCAGCAATGGCGGACTGTGTACAACTCACTGTAAACTCGCTCAGGGTGGTTCTACGTTAAAACAGCAGTGTCTGTCAACATTCGTGGGTGGGGCCTGTGGCTAATGTGATGTCACATTAGCACCAATGCTAAAAATAGGCCATTGGGAGACACTGCTTATTATTTATGGGGATTAAAAAAAAAGGAGTTTTATCATTATAGGGTGGTTGTCTACACACACTGCCAACACACATTTATGTGGTTGTGTGCACACACTGCCAACACACATTTATGTCCAAACACCTTGAAAAAGTGAATTTTGCGTAATAGGTCCGCTTTAAGATGAACAACACTGCTGCACCTAGGCATGAATCAGTGAATCGTTTCTCTTTGGACAGTTCATGGAAATGAACCAGTTTGAAAAGAAACAAATCATCAAATCATGTCTTTGTGCAGAAATCACTGCCTCTTTTTATAGAGAAAAATTAATTATATTCAAGTATTTTTAGTATGTTTATTTTAATTGAATTTATTTAATCAATTTATTTTAGTATGTTTAAGTTTAGTTTACTAAAAAGACTCCCAAGGTTGGTATATTGAGGATAGAATACAGTTCAGGAGAGCACATTAGATTAATGCCTCAGTTTGCTCGGCTGTAAAGCTGTGTGCACAATATAATGTGACATTAAAAACAGTGATTTGTCACGCTACACCACTGCATGTTTCAAAAGTAGCTTGTTACTGGAAAAGCTGCATTATTTTAAAAACAGCCAAGCTACTGTCACTACTGGAAAATGTTAGCTTTGCTATTTATAGTTCATAACTCCCTAAGGTACACTGACATGAACATCGTCCAAGAATGGCATGCTGATCATTATGTCAAGAATGCTTAATACTGGTTGAAAATGTCCATGCCACCATGTCTACTAGTGAAAATAGTGATAAATTCAAATCCGGTTTGCGACATTCCTGATCACAGCCTTTACATCATGTCCTGTTCTTTCGAAACTGTCAGCTAGTTTATAAAGTTGCAATATCAATGGCTAAAATTTATTGGATTTGTGTTGTTATGATTTACTTATTATGTATGCATGGATTAAACCATTTAAACATACATTGAATTTGTACTGCTCAGGGAGATGGCATGTTACTAGAGGATCTATGGTGCTGTGTTATAGTATGGAAAGTAGGTCTAAGCAGCTTCAGGGAGGCCTGATGGCTATTGTATGCGAAGCCTCTTCCCAGTAATGTGAAGCAGTGGGCACTAATCCACAACATCATGTCACAGCTCGATGTGTGTGTGTGGATCCAGTCCAAGACATTTGTGTGAAAGCAGTCCAAACCACAGGCAAGTGTGTGGGACTGAATTATAACGATAGAGACTTCAATTTCTCTTTAGGCTCACACCAATCCATTAAGTTTGTTTTCCAGTGCAACCTAAACTGCACCAATATGCCAACTGAAAACTATTCTGGATTAAAAGCTACTGAAAGCTGTTTGTTTGTCATGACAAGCCATTCGTCTAGAACAGGGTTCTCCAACCTTTTTTACACCACGGACCGTTTACGTTTGGAAAATATTCTCGCGGACCGGCTAGATATTATATTGTATTATCATAGCATTATATAGTGGTTCAACACATTATATTGTGGGGGTTTTTTTAGTCACAGATCGGACTATTTATTTCGGATAAGCAAGAAAAAAATATTTAAAGCACAGAGAATGACAAGTGTTTATGACATAGGCTAATTTTATGTGTATGTATACGCAGCTCGGTATTTCCGCGCTGTCTGAAACACGTCTCTTGTGCGCGCTTTGATTGTGTGCGAGAACAGCGCGTGAGTAACGAATTGAGCTCTCTTTCGTTTCTTCTTCTTGTGGTTTAAAATTGCTTGTACGTGTAAATTGGCAAATTAATCTACGAATCACGTGCGTGCTCATCCATACGTATTACGGATCAACTGCGATCCGTTTAACTCCTAATATGTGACAGATCAGAGCAATCTTTCATTTACTTATTTAACATGAAATTGTCAAATTGCTAATCCATATCGCATACAATGAAAATACAGAATAATTAGAACAATCATAAATAAATAACAGAGTGTCATATCTATACACATATTTCCCAGAACGTTCTTTCGACCCGCAGCAATTCTTCCACGGCCCGGTAGTGGCTCGCGACCCGGTGGTTGGGGACCTCTGGTCTAGAATTTTGCTGAAACTCTGTTACAAACCGTAGTGAGGTGCCCTGCTGCTGTCTTCTGCCTACCTAGCATTCTAACCATTTGCCCATCATTGTGCAAACTACTAAAAAACTGTACAATGTACAACCTACTCTTTGGCAAAAGTAGCCAAGCTAAGCTAACAACTACCACTTAGAGGAAGTGGCTAGTTACACTATACAGTCTACATGGAAAAAGTACATTACTATATTGAAGCTACTGTACTTAATTTTTCACGTGTGATATATCAAAAACAGCAAGATAAAATTTCTTCAAATGCCTGTTAATTGTTGTACCTATACAGCTCAAAAGTTTGTAGTCAGTAATTGTAAAGAAATTAATACTTTTATTTAGTAAGAATGCAATAAACTGATCAAAAATAGCTGTAAAGACATGTATTACAAACTATTTCTGTTCCAAATAAATGTTCTTCTTTTGAAATTTGTTAATCAAAGAATCCTCTGATGTGAATCCTGTATGTGATGTTTCCATGAAAATATTAAGCAGTTTAAAGGAATAGTTCACCCAAAAATGAAAAATTGCTGAAAATGTATTCAGCCTCAGGCCATCCAAGATGTATATGTAAAACAAAAAGAATATATTATTTTGAAGAATGTACATAACCAAACAGTTTCTGGTCCCTATTGATATGCATAGTATTTTTTTTCCATACTATGGCAGACAATGGCTATAGTCAACGGTTTGGTTACCAACATACTTCTAAATATCTTCTTTTATTTTCATCAAAAGAAAGAACTGCACATAAAAATGTGCACATGGAAGTGTGTGATGAACTTTAAAAGAGGAGAGTTTACCTTCAGTGGCCGAGACTCAAGACGAGCACGCCTCAAAAAATGTCTCAAGCTGTGTTATGTGTGTATATTTTTGGTGACTTCCTTTTTCTGCTCTCTCAATTACCTCAGATAACCCCAGCCAGGTGTCCAGGGTGGTGGTTGCTGTAGAAACGTTGGATTTAAACGACAATGCACCCGAGTTGGACAGGCAGTACAACACAGCCATGTGTGACTCTGCCTCCATGGGACAGGTGAGAGAACAAGCCACATGTTATTATGGGCGCAAAGAAGGTCATACTTGTCTCCATTGACTAGTTCATTTGTTACTCCACCAAAATGTAAAAGCACAGGAAGTGCTCTAATGAGAGTCCTTTTGTTAAGATCAGCAATTAGGTAAAGAACAAGCCACATGTTATTATGGGCGCAAAGAAGGTCATACTTGTCTCCATTGACTAGTTCATTTGTTACTCCCACCAAAATGTAAAAGCACAGGAAGTGCTCTAATGAGAGTCCTTTTGTTAAGCTCAGCAATTAGGTAATTGTCACAGATTAATTATGGGTGATTAATTACCTTTTCTCACAACTTCAGCCTTTTAGACTCTCTGACTCACACTCTTTGTGTTCATATGGATTTGGTGGTGCATAAAGTTTTTTTTTTTCCAGTCATTTTTTGTACACATCTGTGAATGTGTCCATTTATACAGCCTGCACGCTGATTGATTAGTTCTGCCGTTACCCTGCAGCTGAATCACTGCTGTTCCAATTTACAGGATGCTTCACGCATACATAGATATACATTATAATCTGCTCATCTTTTGGTCTGTTGGCTTTCATCCATTTTGCCTTTCATTCCAGTTCTCTCATTCGTTTCGATTGCCTGACTTTCCATAATTCTGTAGTGTTTTTTCCTTGTCTGACTCGTGTCTTTTCTTTAACTCTTAATTGGGTGGCATGCAGCTGTTAAGCTGTCATAGCTTGTGTCCTTTTCCCTATCTTCATCATTCTGCTGTCTTCACAGCTTGTGGTCAAATGAAAGCTTATTGTTATTTAGCCAATTAGGATAAGTAGGTCCTGGATCAACGTTATTATTAACCTTGTTGGTCCTGGAAAAATATTGAATGGGTTTACATGCACTTTAAGTTTGATATTAGTCAGATTTTTCTGTTCATATTGAATGCAAAAAAAAGGATGTGTCTTGACACAATTAAACAAACAACAAAGTACAGCCAATCAGAATGATGTGTCAGTTTGCAAACTCTCTTTCACTCGCAATGTGCTGCAGCTGAAGATCATAAAACTAGGAACACATAGCTGTGTTTTAATTATTTCGATGATGTTTTATTAGTGGGATTTTTACATTTTTAAAGAACTGTTTTCTATTTTAATATATTTTATAATGTCATTTATTTCTGTGATGGCTGTATTTTTAGTAGCCAGTCTTCAGTGTCATGTGATTTATCAGAAATGTCTTATTATTATCTGTGTTGAAAACGGTTGTGCTCTTTTTTTATATTTTTTGGAAATAATGATACTTCTGGAATCCTTGATGAATACAAAGTTCAAAAGAACAGCATTTATTTGAGAGAGAAATATTTTATAACATTATAAACTTTTTTTACTGTCACTTTTGTCAGTTTAATGCATCCTTTTTAATGATAGTGTATGTTAGTGTAAATTTCAATGTGAGCAGGCCAACTAGATGCAATGCAGCAGACCTATCAACCACATGACCAACAAACTGTTGTCTTGCTTGTTGCTTGTGATTGCAACTAGTTATGACAAAAACTCTGGTTGAGATAGAAGAGATCCCTTTTTTCGATTTATCTTGTTAGGGCACAGTATAATTTACTTTTGATAAAAGCTCTTACTGAATGTCCGCTTGCTTGCTTAACTGGAAGCTTGCATAACTTCTTACCGCAAGTCACATTTTGGCGAGGAATGTTTGGTGACCCTTAAGACTCTGAAAACTATTAATGTGACTTGACATTATCGCAGGGCAGTACTGAAATCACAGAAAACTTTTTTTTTTTTCGTGCCTCAGCACAACCGCACTAACCCACATCTCTGATCTGCATCACACGGCTCATTTTTGTTTGAACTTTTTCCCTAATGTGTGGGGGGAGCATTGCAAAAATAGGCCCATCGAGTGATTATTTCTAGTTTAAGTGAATCTCTGGAGTCGGCGCCTCATTTTTAGAGCACATGCTAAAGCTCTGTCTATGTTTGGTATTCCCCAAGGCTTGCTACTCGGTCAGAGTTAATTATTGTTTGACTGTGCGGTGTGGGCTAATCAGTCTCTAGTCACCTATTTGCAAAGGTGCTGGCGAGGTTAATGCTGATATCTGAGATTAAAATATGGATCAGGTTTTTTTTAAATGAATCTCTCTTCTCTCTCCATTATTCTTTGCTCTCCTCCTCTTTCTCTCCTTCCTCCCTTTTGGCTCTGCCCCTTATTTTGTTTCTCTCTCTCCATCTTTCTCCTATCTCATTTTCTCAGGTGGTGCAGGTGTTGCGGGCGATTGATAGAGACGAGGGAGGAAATGACAGCGCCGTCCATTTTAACATCCCTCCGGACTCCAACGTTGCCCTCAACTTCAGCATCAGGGAGAGTGGAGGTTTGCAGTCTCTTCCACAATTTGTTTCTCCCACCCAGCCTTGTGCATCGGCGTCTCTCTTGATCCGTTAGTCTGTGTCTGCAACCGCATTGTGTGACTGCTTTGTGCCCTGCTCCTTTGTTTTCCTCATTGTTTGCTTTTGCTTCTCTGCCACATCTATCTTCTCCCGGCACACACAGACTAAATGTGCTCTGGCATTCATGCTGCATTTGGACTCACTGGTCTGTACAAATGTTATACGAGTAGCAATGGAATTAAACTGCACTCGATTGAGTTCAATTAAATTAAAGTTCCATCGAGCTCAATTTGATCTAAAAGCCCCCCTTTTTTCCTGTGTGTCTCTATTTCTTTCATTATTCTCGTTTCTAGGCCCCACTGCTAGTTTGGTGCTGGTGTCACCTTTGCAGACACTGTCTCGCTCTACTTCTTCCTCCCTCACTCTCTACATCCCGCTGGTCCTGAGGGACGGGGTCTCCGGTTTGACCAGCACAGGGACAGTCACGGTGTCCGTATGTCCCTGTCTGAGGGGCGGAGCCCGGGCCGGAGAGAAAGAGAAGCAAAGTGAGGCAGAGTGGGACAGAGAGACGGTTTGTTTGCCCCAGCACTCCTCTTTGCCCTCCCCTGGACTCAGCACTGCCGCCCTGCTGGCCATTTTAGCCTGTGTGGCCACTCTTTTGGGTAAGTTTAGTGTAACTTCGAAATGGCAGTGGTAATGTACAGTCAGATATCCGTTATCGCAAAATAAACACAGACAGGGTGATCAGGACCAAGACACTGACACATTTGAGTTAAAATTATTTTGTAATTTTACCTTTAGCTGTGTTGTTATTGTTAAACTAGAACTGAAACTAAAGGTATTAAAATAATTTTCATTAATTTAGATAAAAACTGCAACGAAATTAGAAATGTTGCTTTGGCAAATAACTGAAAACTTACTTTAAGTTTTAAAAGTAGAATAAAGTAATATAAAAAGAATAAAAAAGTATAAGTTAAAGATCTAAAATGACTAAAACTAAATAATAAAAAGTAAATTCAAAATAAAAATTGAAGCTAAATAGAAATAGTAAAAAAAAAAAAACTGAAAAAATGACAAAAGCACATAACAAAATAACTAAAACTTTAAATTAATACAGTATACATAAAAATAAAAGCTTTAAAATATTAGTAAATACTATAGTAGTATAGAAATAATAATAAAATAACACTGACCTGTAAGAAAAAAATTATGAAAAATAAATATACCCCTACAATGTACAAAACAAAAGGCCTAGCTACAAGAAGAACACTTTAACAGCATTTCAGTAGTTTTTATACTTAAGTCCTCTGAGATCATCGACATTAGGGTCAATAACTCAGACGCTAGATGGCGGCAGTTGTGTTTATATATATTAAATGAGAAAGTTCAAGTCCATGAAAGTAGCACCCATTTCAGTCATTTGGATGAACGGTCTTATTTAAAGTGTTTTCATGGACGCCGATGAATACTAGAAAACCATCAGACCACTGGATGCTACGATTGACCAATCAGAATCAAGAATTCCCTAGAGCTGTGTAATAAATGTAATTGTGGGGCATCATTCTGTGTAAGTGTTAGTTTGCCAGCTGCTCTAATGTGTCTATTGAGTATCTGTCTTTCTATAGCACCCTGCAATTTTATTGCAAAAATTTGTCACCCAGCACAAACACACACGTCCTCCCTTTTTATAAATGGCATCATAAAACGCTTACTCTTTTTCTGTTCATCTCTCACTGTTTTCTTTCCCTTTTTCTTTCTTCTCTCTCTAGCTGTCAGTGCTTTGTCTCTGTCCCTGCGCAGGCAGAAAAGGGACTCGCTCTCGCCTTTAGAGGAGGATGATGTAAGAGAGAACATCATCACGTATGATGATGAAGGAGGGGGTGAGGCTGACACGGCTGCGTTCGACATCACAGCGCTGCAGAGCGCCCCACACACCGCACGCAGGGGGTACCGCACCCTGGACAGCAGGAACATGTGAGTGGGGCTCAGCAGGGCACATATGATAAAAGATTACATTGGCTACATCTGTTACAACAACTCGCTCATCCTGCACATTAATAAAGCGCTTCCTCAGTGCACTTAAAGGGATAGTTCACCCCAAAATTAAAATTCTGGCATAATTTATTCATGTTGTTTGAAGTCTGTATGTTTTTTTTTTTTCTTCACATGGAACATAAAAGGAGATGTTTAGCTGAATATCCTGACTGTTCTTTTCCATGCTACACATTTTAAGTTTTAACATTTAAAAATATATTAAGTTTTAAGAAATATTATTATATATATTAAGAAATTATTATTCTTTTTATTAGTACTACTACTACTGTGATGATTATTATTATTATTATATTTTATAGTCATATTGATGTACAATCACAATATTTTTGGACAAATGTAGCCCAACAAACAAGCACAGCAAACCTAGAGCTGTTTAAGAAAAAATCTGAAAAATCTAAATTTTTTTCTACAAATTGTGCATTCCTTCTTTTCATTCTGCCTTAAATTTTCTGAAAACCCTTTAAAATCCTGCATGTCTTATTTATACTCACTATTTTAATAAATCACAGCCCTATTAGCCAGCAATGTACTTCTTTGGGTTATAATAATTCCATTGTCTATGATGAATGAGGTCTAAGTTGTTACAAACAACAGGGAATTTTTACTTTTTTTCCACATTGGTTTTATTTTTAAAGAACAACAAATTTGCTTAAACTGAAAGTCTGAAAGTCAGAATTGTGAGATAAAACTCGCAATTCTGACTTTTTTTCTCCAAATTTCTCGCAATTGCGAGTTATAAAGTCAGAATTGCATGATATAAACTCGCAATTGCGAGTTAAAATCCAATTTTGAGGGGGGGGGGATACTGATATGTTCTCAGGATTGCGAGTTTATATCTCACAATTCTGACTTTATAACTCGCAATTGCGTGTTATATAGTCAGAATTGCGAGATATAAACGTGCAATTCTGAGAAAAAAAGTCAGAATTGTGAGTTTATATCTCGCAGTTTTGACTATTTCTCAGAATTGCGACTTTATGACTCGCAATTGCGAGTTTATATCATGCAATTCTGACTTGCGAGTTTATATCTCACAATTATGACTTTTTAACTCGCAGTTGCGAAAAAAAAGAAACGAAAAAAAAAGTCAGAATTGTGAGATAAAAAGTATAATTACCTTTTTTATTTTTTATTCAGTGGCGGAAACAGGCTTCCATACAAGCTCGAGAAAAACATAGAAGTAAAACTTAATTAAACAATATGCCTAAAAACTTCAAAAAAGCTTTTGAAACTATCATAATCTTTCATTTCATGTGAATAGCCTTTATATTTTGGTCTGTTTCTAATAAAAAGCTCTTGTATGTCTTCAAAGGATTTGGAATATCCTGCATAGTCATATATGGACTACTTCTGTGGTGCTGACATTTATCTGCATCAAACTTCCTTTCATGATAAAGTATATTCTGTGTTCCCTCAGACGTTATTCACAACACAGTCAGGACAAGGCTCGAGCATACAGCAGCTGGGCTCAGGCCGGAGCGCTGGACCCCGGGCAGTACAACAGTCAAGGAACCACTCTATATGGGCGGTTTTGCTACAGCAGCCACACCCTCCCAGTGCTGCGTCGCTCACAGGGCCCCTATGAGCCCGGCATATCTGAGTTGGCTTATCGCTTACCTGGGAATCAACCAGACCACTCTCTAGTCATTCAAAACCAGGCAGCTGTGGTTGGCCCTCTGGAGCCTGGGGCTATTTACATGCCAACAGCAGAGGCCGGCCATGGCTCTAAAGAAGGGACAGCATCTCAAGACGGAGCTGCCACATCTGAGGGAGGAACGCCAAGGAAAAACGACTCAAAGGATGATGCAAGCAGTGATGCCCAGCAGAGTCAAAGTCAAAGCCAGGATCTGGATTGGGTAAAACAACATATGTCTTTATTATTTATTTAAGAAGCTTAGAATCACCATGTTCAGAATCACAAAGTTGCTTTTCTAACCAGTATTTGGGGTAAAACCAAAGGGAGCACATTAAATTTGTTTAATTCTCCAGAGGCCTGTAAATTAATTGTTAAATAATGAATGCACTTTCAAACAAACAGCAATACTGACAAGACAATTAGAAAACCACTCTTTTGGCTGGACCAGTTAAACAGCTTTAGTAAACCGAAAATGAAGACAGGGCCAAGTAAAAAACAAAGTATATGGCTAATTTTAATTCACAGACTCGCTTCTCAGTCACACCCCAACAGCATCGAATCAGTATTAATGTATTATGTCTAATAAACATTCATTGAATTGGAGACTGGGAAACAACTGCGCAATTGATATTAATATTCATTTCACGATGTGTGTTTCACTGGGAAAGTTGTCACACACAGATCCTGAAAACGCATGAATTCAAAACTGCAGAAAGCTGCATGTAATTAAAAAATTGTACAATTTTGATGTGCAACAAAATATGTTGTGCGTTATTTGCTGTCATCTTAAGAGCCCATCTAGTGAATTTTAATGTCTGATTTTACACATACATTTAAATGCACAATGCAGACATATTTACTCACTGAAAGAGACTAATATTTGTTTTATTAAAAGTGATTTGAACACGTCCCATGTTTGAAAATATGTTGTTTTGCACATCCCTAGATAGCCGGCAGGCTAGTTTTTTTTGTTGTAGGTGCCGAACAGGTTGACGATGAAGGTGTATTTTCACATGTTGTCTCTTGCTGTCTCTTTTTCTCCTCATCCTCATCTCACAGTGCAGCGTTAGCTCTTTTTAGAGCTCAATTAACCTGGTTCAGCTATTGTCAACTGTTTCTCCCTCTCCATCTGTCCGATTTTGTCACTTACTTCCTCTACTTGCTAACACTTTACTGTCTCACTTCAATGTTATCACATTTTTCTGTTTTCACCTGCTCATTGTGAAATATCTTCTGCTTTCTCTTCCCTTTCTTAACAATCCTCTCTATCACACGCATCCCTCTGCTGAATAACAGAAGAATAAACTCATCCTTACCTCCCGCTCTAACCCTCCTGCTCCTCCCCGTCCCCTACAGGTCCAGCCGGACACGGCCCCCCGCGAACGGGAGCTAGTGTTGACCCGTTCCGGCTCGGTTGCTGGGCCAGGCCCCACGGGCGGTTGGGTGTGCGACTCCACCACGCTCCCCCGAGCTGGTCGGCACTCCTCGCGGAGCAGTCTTTCCCTAAGTAGAAACGGCACTGGGCCTGCTGAGTCCAGCCACGTTGGGGTGGCTGACGCTCCCAGTGGTAGCACAGAAATGCAGTCGGTCAGCAGCAATTACGCCACTATCCTGCACGGGGAGCAGCAGAGGGACTACCCGGGGACTCTGGGCTGGTCGGCCCTCCTCGCGGAGCAGTCTTTCCCTAAGTAGAAACGGCACTGGGCCTGCTGAGTCCAGCCACGTTGGGGTGGCTGACGCTCCCAGTGGTAGCACAGAAATGCAGTCGGTCAGCAGCAATTACGCCACTATCCTGCACGGGGAGCAGCAGAGGGACTACCCGGGGACTCTGGGACGGGGTGGGCTGGAGATGGGCAGCGGATTTGTGGTGGGAAGGCCCGAGAGAGAGGGCAGCATTCCACTGAGCACCGGGATGTATCCGGAAGGTGGTGGGTTCATAGGAGACTGGCATGAACGGGTGGGGATAACCGGGTACCCACTGGGCAGGAGGGATATGACACCTCAGCTGCTTCCGTATCCCGGCCAGGGCCGGGGAGCTTTTGGGGGCATCCTAGGTTATGGCGGAGTGTGGCCCTTAGCACCTGAGGGGTCAGGAAGAGGAGTGCCTGTCGGAGGTGCTCACTCTCTCGCCCTAAGGGTTGGCGAGTTCCTGCGTTTGCGCCTTGCGCAGGTGACCTTCGACCCTTCGCAGCCGCCGTACGACTCAGTGCAGGTGTACGGGCTGGAAGGCACAGGCTCCCGCGCCGGGTCCCTCAGCTCCCTGGACAGCGAGGGAGGCAAAGAAGCCGAGAAGGAGGTGTGGGGATCAGGTCTGGAGGATTGGGGCCCACAATTCCAGAAATTAGCCCAGCTTTTTAGGGAAAGGGAGAAGGAGAGCGGAGAAGATAAAGAAGGAGATGCAGAAGCCAGCAAAAAGCACAAGGATAGGGAATGGGAAGAGAAGGAGGAGCAGTCTGGAGACGAGGAGCAGGCGAATGTCTGAGAGAGCGAGAAGGAGAGGGGTTGGGTGGGACAGTGATTAAAAGGCAACAAGAGCTGGAATAATGAAAAGTGAAGGGTAAGGAGGGAGAGACGAAGAGGAAAGGTAATAAGGGAAGACAGGGAAAAATGAACAGAGAGAGCAAAGGCAGTGGAGAGAGTGATTGATGCAATTTGAAGCAATAAGTGCTGAAAAGCTGATGTGTGAGCACAGAGCGGTGTTTCTTTAGCCAGCATTTAACATTCCTTAAGTGTGTTTGGCAGTAAGCGAAAAGCAAAGTTCACTGTATTCCAGATCACATTTAATTACGACAGAGAAAGAACGAGATTTCAACTCTGATTTTCGTGGCAGCGAGCAAGACAATGGTACCACGCGGGAATGAGAAATGCAAGGCCGGAATAACAAAGATGAAAAGTTACGGCAACACACGAGGGAGTAGGAAAATTAATATTTGTACAGAAATTGTTTATACATTCACAAAAGCAAGAGAACTGAATTATTCAAAAGAAAGCACTGAATATTACAGTAAAGTCCTGAATAAGTGTCTGCACAAAGATTCTCTGTGTTTACACATACACACAGACGAAAACAAACACGCATCAATTTTAAACCCTGCTTGGAAATTCTGCTTTGCGGATGTCACATTGTCAGGGTTCAAAATGACTCACATTTTTGCCAAGAACAGATTGTATACAAAGTTGCTCAAGAAAAAAAAAAGATGACAAAATTAAAATGTAGTGATGCTAAAATTGTGCAAAACATATGCACAAACAATCATTACTAAAAAAAAAAATCCCACATTTAAAAAGTCAAGATGATTTATGAGAGCTGACAGGTCTGCTTCAGCTAGAATGCACTTTTATACATGATGTTCGAAAATAGATTACAATGTTGTTGTTGTTTTTTATTGGAGGAAAAAAAAACATGAAAAATATGTTCTATGTAAATGTATTTAAATGTAAATATCACTGAATGCCATTGTGAAAAGTGACAACAGTACTGTAGTCTTCAAGTAACAAAAAAAGATAATAAAATGAAAACTGAGGAGAAGATTATATATAATCCCACATCGAAATCCACTGGATATAACTGGAAGACACTGGATTGACTGAAGCAGAGTAAACCCTGCCACAGTACGATATCGGATGTGTTGCTCTTCCCAAATGGAACATTTATTTTTACTTGAATTGAATGCAGAAGCTCCAAATAAATATATGTGAAGTCCTTTTTCTGGGTTGAGCTCACACACTGCATTGATATCCTGATTAATAACACTGTTTGTGGCTACAAGGACTCACTGTGACTGGACTGAACCAGAACCACTTTATCACTGCACAATCATGCGCACCAATACCAGGGCGCTTCATGCAGTACGAACACACACACCTTGCCAAACAACCCAACAAATGTAATTCTTTGTCAAAAATGTGAGCCTAAAAAGGTTATATGAAATATTAATGTCTATATTATTGTACGGTAAGAAGAATGATTAAAGAAAGACAGATCCCCTGGAGCTTATTTGATTAGAACTAAAGGCCCATTTACACCAAGAGTGATAGCTGTAACGATAATTAGATAATTTGCACCCACACCAATGCATGTTCTGTAAACCGAGCTGCAGCCATTTGCTGCATTCCGATTGGCTGTGACTGTTTTGGAAAAAATTGTTTTGAAAGTAATTCCAGCGATATCGTCCCTCTGTGTCGTTATCGTTATAGTTGTGGAATGGACATCCCTGTTCTTATAGAATTACGATTAACATTATTGTAATAGTTATTGTTCTTGATGTAAACGGGCCTTAACGAATAATTGAATCCTTCACGTGTCATTGCCTATTTTTTTTCAGGTAGATTAGGTCAGTTGTAAACTGGGTGTGGAGTTACTGCATTCATCCTGGTTTCTGGACTGCATTGATGTGGCCCTGAGTGGGCCCTGTTGGTACTGAGATCTCGCGATGGTGTGTACTAAAAATGTATTTATTCTGTTGTATTTTTTCCTTTTTTTTTTGTAAATTTGAATAAAGACAGTATGTTTTGAGGTGATGTGTGCGCGACCTGATGTGTATATGCTCTTTTTTGTAAAGAAAACTCTTAACTGGATTGACTTTTGGCTCTTGCGTGTGTCTTCTAGTCTGTGTTTGTCTCTGCTGAGTAAATGTAAGTGCTGGCTTTGGAGATGTTCATAGAGGCTCTTCAAACAGGGACAGAGTTGGCAGGGAGTAAACACAATGTCTAGTCTACTTACTCCCAGGCTGTTTGACAGACTTACAACTCAAGGTCAATAATGGAAACTGAGAGTTCAAATCGCACTTTAAGACAGACAAAAGTTTACCGCGAGGTTCACCTTGAAATTCGCTCTATCTGAAGTCTGGATTACATCAAATGCATGGGATTTATTAGTGGGCCTGACAAGCCTTAGTTCATCTGATGAAAGTGGGGAAAATAAGGTCGTTTCAAACCACTGCACCTGCGAGTCAAGCCTGCTTATCGTTCACTTCAATCCTGCAATATGTGTGTGTGATTGTGTTTCAGCTAGCTTATACCCACAAATGCCTGCAAATAAACAAGCCACTGCCACCTTTTTGATTCGAGGCTGGTTAATTATTCATGAGCTCCTGCGCATATCCTGTTAGATTAAATTTGGTTTAATTACGTTTGCGAAGCTTGACGTAGGAAATAGTAGACTTGAATGAGAGAGAGACAAAGAGGAGTGTGATTGCTTCAAAATTCACTTCGAGCAGGAGAGGGATTCAAAATGATTCGCAGAGCACGCTCTGTCCTTGAGTTACATAATGAATTGATGCGCAGGTTATTATTACTCAATGCGCTGTTCGCTGTATATATAAATAGGCAGGGTGTGAGAACTTACCACATGCACATACAAAGTGTTGAGCTTTTAGCTAAAACTAATAATAATTTTCTCACTTTTCTTATGCAAACAAATAAGCTTCTGGGCATGTTTTGTGAAGCAGTGATACCACAGATGGATTATTTCTAAAAGTAGTGTCAGAAGATTTAGGTTTTTTTTCATAGACAGGAAAACATTTATCAGAACACATGGAGCACAGAAGTATGACATTAATGATAAGAATAAAAATAACTTACCATTAATACATTAATTCACTGCAAAATATCCTCATTAAAGATTCATTTGGTGAATTGCCCTACAATCCTGCACGACTCAGAATGGAGCTATAGATCATTAGGGCGCAGCTCAACCACAAGACATCTGGAAGAGGTATGCTAACTTGGAAGTGTTTCTCAGTTTTGCATGTTTTTTTTTTTTTTTTGCTTCCTCTGGGACAGCAAGGTGAAAATGCCCACCAACCTTGATAATTATACCACTTAATATCGAAAGGGACAGCAAGACTGCGCTTCCTGCATGTCCCAGGAAGACTGGAGGTGTACATGCCATATATAGCAACATTACAGCAAGCCATATTATATATGTGGGGGTCAGGTGGCTTTAACATTTACAAGGATAGTAAAATATTGCAGTGACCAGTCAAAAGGACCCATGGGGAAATGGTTTTATGAACATATACAAACGAAAATGTAAACAAATTTTCATAAAGTGATTAAGTCAATGGCAAATTTCTACCATGATAGGAAAAAGTGTGTGTGTGTGTGTGTCCTTACTTGTAGTTTACCCCCATCTGTAGTGGGGTACAAAATTGTAGCTAAAGGAGAACCACTGAATCTTTTGATCTACAGATTCATTCAGGGGCTAAACAAGTGCCTGTATTTACAATATGAGTCAGTCTTTGAATCATTACTCACCGGTTCATTCAAAACACTGATTCATTCAGGAATAGAACAAGTGGCTGTATTTATGATTGAGTCATTGAATCATTTACCCAACCGATTCATTTAACAACAATGATTTATTCAGGGAGGAAAATGCATGTTTGTTAGCAGCATGTAGCAAAAATCTACAGCAACTATTCCCTAATTCTCTTTGATGTTCTCCGTGGCTCTCCTGGCTTTCACCTGTGTGAGAGTGTCTGTAGAAACTGGACTGGCAGATTGTGTTGTGCTATGTGTTCAAGTTTGAATTGGTAAATTAAATCTTCATTAACAATCTTAATTAGTGTTCGATCTCCCAAACAGTAAGCTTGCAGAAAATCCATTTAGGAGTAGTGAAGGTTCTCTGTGTTGAAGATTGGTAATAGTAACAGAACACATGACACAGAGATTCCGATACAATGCACCTAATACTCATACATTGACAAAATGTAACTTTAAATAATAATAATAATAATAATAGACATTTGGAAACAATTATTGCAAGAAAAGTCAGAGTTATCCAGAGGAAAATCCTTGTTGATTTTGTTTAGATGGTGCTGCCATCTTATGGACACAATAGGAATAAACAGTCCAAGATTTTGTGTTTTTGATGCTGCTGCTGCATTTGCATTCTTGTGCATTCAATGCAGGTTTGGAACGACAATGAGGTTGTTTTTGGGTGAACTATCCCTTCCAGACTTGTTTTTACTCAGAGACAAAGTAGCACAGAGGGGGATTCAGACATTGTTTATTTGAATAAATCAGAATAATTAGTATAATTAGACCATATGAGTTTAAATCAGATTAAATATGAATTAGCCTACCAATGATCCAAGCCTTAAAGGAATAGTTCACCCAAAAATGAAAATTAGCCCATGATTTACTCACCCTCAAGCCATCCTAGGTGTATATGTCTTTCTTCTTTCAGATGAATAGATTCAGAGTTATATTTAAACTTCTTGGCTCTTCCAAGCTTTATAATGGCAGTGAATAGTGGTCAAGATTTTAAAGCAAAATAACGTGCATAAATCCATCATAAAAATTGCTCCATGTGGCTCTGGAGGTGAATTAAGGTCTTCTGAGCAGAATCGATGCATTTGTGTAAGAATAATATCCATATTTAAAACTTTATAAACCGCATTCTTTAGTTTACACTAACTGTCCTACACACTTACACAAGAGAGTGGAGTTCCAGCGGATGACGTTGGATGTAAGCGTATAAGCGCCGGTGAGAAGTGACGAATGCAGAAGCGTAGAGGAGAGAGCAAAACAAAACACCGTTCATGATTTAGAAGTACAAAATTAGGATTTGTAACGAAAAAATGTCAGAGGATTTCGATATAAGCCAAGAGGAGACTGGTTTTCCTTTGTTTGAAACAAAACTTGGTTCTCGTGAGACTAGCATATTCTCACTGGAGATTACACTACGCCTACGTCCTACACCATCCCCTGGAACGCCACTCTCTCTCGAATGCGCAAACAACAGTTAACGGAAACTAGAGATTACGTTTATTAAGTTTTAAATATTATTCTTACACAAATGCATCGATTCACTTCAGTAGGCCTTTATTCACTCCCCAGAGCCGATTTATGAACTTTATTTCGCTTCAAAATCTCGACCTCTATTCACTACCATTATAAAGCTTGGACATTTTTTAATACAACACTGATTGTATTCGTCTGAAAGAAGAAAGTCATGTACACCTAGGATGGTTTGAGGGTGAGTAAATCATGGAGTAAATCATTTTTGAGTGAACTATCCCTTTAATAGCATAAACCAGACAAAGAGCCTAGTGAAAAGAGCCTAGACTATGGCTCCTTTTCACACATTTACATGCTGTTTTTAAACATTGAAAACCATAGAAATGAACTAATGTTAGACATAATAAGGCCACCAACACACACAAATTTTTTTTACAGGCTTTAAATAATGTTTGTGCAAGACCGAAAGAGATGCCATAGGCTGTTCATGTGTGTCACACTGACAGAGAGCCTGTACATTGTTTGCAAGAAAAAACAAGTTTCATTTTGCCTTAGGGATGGCTTCTTCTTTGTTGGTTTGCATGTGTCAGTACAGATTAAGTAGTTACAAGGAAATCCAGCAAGAGAAAAATACAAAACCATTGTTTGAATTAAAACTTGCTGTCTAAAAACTGTGTAAAAAGTTGGCTAGAGATACAGTAAGTATATAGCTAATTAGTAGGTTCATATATAGCTATACAGATAATATATAGATTATATAACTAGTAGTAGGCTAGGTTCAATTGTAGTATAGTTCACAGTAGGTTGTGTACTAAAAGTTTAGTAAAAGATGTGTACTCAAAATTAAGTAAACATTTTAGAAAAATGTTTTAATAACTGTAGTAACAAATAAATGTACATTAGTCACAGAAAGTATATTGACTTAAAGTATACTTCTGTATATTTTTCACAATTTGCCTTGATGTTTAAATAATAAGCATTACAAGTAACCTCTTAAGACGAGGAACTCCTCACATATGTGTTGAGTATGTGTGGTATGAGTCTTTTCTATGCAGTTGGGAAACCCCTAAAGCTGCGACAACTTCCCTGAAATCTGTGTGACTCATATTTGACTTGTGCAGTTTCTCACGCAGAAGCGTTTTATAATTTCACTTACAAAAGATTGATTTATTTATTCATTCATTTAAACTAGATTTTTTACAGATAAAGGGTCTTACAATGCCTCAAGAGCATTTACTGTATAACTTTTGTAACTAATAATGTAGGTGCCAAAATAATGCTTGCAAAACTTCTAGCAGCTTCTTCAGTTTACGATAATCTCTAGAACCCTGATCCGGCTCGGATCATGAACACAGTCTTCTTCTAATCCACTGGATACCATTCCACAGTTCGGGGGGACCCAAGCAGTGTCATAACCATGCTGATGCCAGGTTTTCTGTAAGGGATGACCCTGATAATCAATCCTTTTCACTTTTCCCACTCGAACTTTTACTTTGAGAATGGCCAGCAGTTCTCCTCCATCATACACAGGGTAACAAGAAGCTTTCTCTTTACTCCGACTCAAGTAGACTCCTGGACCGAGCATGCCATCAGAAGAGCATCTGAATCCTTCACTTTGGATCTTCAGTGCGTTTTTCATTGTAGTACCATGGTACATGATGTATGTTCTCCTTCCAGGATACAACTTCTGTTTTCCATTGCAATTTCCCATGGCATTCACAGTAATCAGAGTGCTTTGAAAGGTTTACATGTATAGTATAATCAGTGAACTAGACAATAATTTGAATACTGTATGAACAAAAATATGCTGTTTGCAGGGTAAAGGTTGAAAAAGAAAACTTTTGAACAGTACATGAATCATCCTACTACATCAAATTATGTCGTTTCCTTAATGCAGAATTTTTAAATCTTAAAGAGCTCTATTTAATTGATCTCAAATTAATAAAATTCATTTAATTTTAATTTGACTTACCCACTCAATAGTGTTTTGGTGCCCAATAGCCTCTAAAGAGTAAGTCTTCATATATAACAAAAAGCGAGGGGGAGGAGGTGGAGGTGGTTTTTAAGGATGTGTTCACCTGTAATGAAAGCAGTTCAGTTTATCGGTATAAGCAACAACGCATGTATGTTTGTAATTTTTAAACAACCAATCCTACACTAACTCAAAAGATTGTGTTAGATTCTGTCTTTTACGAAAGATGTCAAAACAGCAGTCGCTCAACCTGCTGTGTAAGATGTTGGACACTTTGCACAGTTGGTAACACTGAAACAGTTTTTTTGAAGAATAAAAGCATGTTACCTCCTAACAAGGTGAAATCCAAATGCAACTAAATTCAAAGTGTGTTATCCAAAATTGAGCCCAAAAAAACAAACTAAAGCCAGTCTGAAAAGAAACAACAAATCGAAGTATTCAATCCAGGAAAAAATAAAAAATCTGGCAAGACGAGGTTGACTCTTCTTTTTTTTTGAACTCTCATTCTTGCTGCTGAAGCAGGATGCTTAGAATTGCAAAGACACTTGATTTGATTGGCCTTCTCAATCATTTCGACACTGACAAATGCAGTAAGAGCAGGTAGCCTAAAATTCAATGTAATCTTTTTAAACTCTTTGTCATCTGAACAATAAACAGAGCAGTGCATAATGGAGTGCAGCAGAGCAGCGAGTATTTAAATATTTCAAATCACTTGACCATTTGTAATTATTGGGGGAGGCTTGTCCCCCTCAATGTCTATGGTGGTTACAGCCCTGCCACAATATAATTTCCACCAGATTTCAGATGACATATTGTGTTCATTAGCATTTTGTGGTGATGAAATAAAATGTACATATTTAAGTGTAAAATTTTAAATGTAAAACTCCTGTGTTTCAAAGGCTAATTTCATAACAAGTGAACAAGTTTTCACATGCTTTGCATAATTTGACTAAATTAAATCTTGAAACTACACAAAATAAAAATTATATTGCTGTCTTATTTAATAGACTAATATTCTTATATTTGGCTCATGAAGTCACAGTGACATCGTGATGAACCAAATCTGCTGCAGTCTGCATTTCACAGAGCACTATAAATTGAGCACAATCACTGGTCCTATCAGATTATTTTTATTTCTTTGTGATAAATGTCTGAGTTGTGCAGCTATGAAATTGTGATGCTAGCAGTGAATAGTGCCGTCTCCTGGGCCGCCGACGACTACTGGATGTCGTGAAACAAGTGGGACAAAGTAATAGGGGAGAAGAGAAGACGGTGGCAGAAGGGCTTTAGAAGACTGATCCACTGTCCTCGAACTTTTGCAAAAATGGATGAGTCTTTTCTCTTTGGAAACAAAGTTGAAACCTCTGCTCAGTCTATTGCTGTTGTCAGGGATGACAATGTCGACTGGAGTAGCCCACATGGGATGATGACTGGAAGGAGGAAGTTTAAAAAAAAAATCTTTCTTTGTCTTAGCATTTCAATTAATGAATGAATAATTGAAAGAAAGATTATGTTTCCTACTGAGGTAGTCAAAACATAAGGTTTCAATACACTTAAAATGTTTAAACTTTTTGCTGTCATCTGTGAAGTTGATTTAGCTCATAGAAAACTGAATAGAAAATACAGACTATAAATGCAGCAAAATTTACACAGATGTGTTCACATAAAATCTAGGTATTTATTAGATAAGACCAGATTAAAATGACTCTTCACTGTAACTAACATCACCTAGAGAGATGAACTGGCAGATGAAAATAGTTCAGATCAGTTGATTTGATCACATATGAACTAACTATTGACACACAGATCCTGACAACTTCCTTTCTGTGCAACGCATAATTAGCCTATTACTTTTTATTTTTCAGGTGTTTTAGATGGTGCTGCCATCTCGTGGATAAAAGAGTACAGCTGAAGATGATGCTGCCGCGCCATCTTGTGGCCAAACAGGTTTGAAACAGCATGAGGGACAGTAAATGATGACACAATTTTCTCTTTTTTGGAGTTAACTATACCTTTAATAATAGGAGACATGTTGTTATTAACATTTGTTCTAATTTTCATCTCATATACAGTATAATGTCTTAACCTATTAATTATTAATTGTAATTAATTCAAATAACCTAACCTTAATTTGAATAACTTCTGAGTGCACTAAATAATATTTAAGTCAGAAATTGCTAGTAAGTTTCACAATTAATTCCAAAGAAACAGCAAGTACTGTGAAATTTTGAAGTAGAAAAACTGAAATAGCATTTTTCTTTGTTTTTAAATAAATCTTTGTTTTATTTACAATTTAATTAATTTTTTTTTACTGTCTAAAAGAAAATATTGTGATTTTGAAGTGATGAATTAGAACCCTTCCCATGAACTATCATTTAAATTGTGGAAGACTGACATGACCAATGTAATTCAATATTTATTGAAGCTTTATGTATGATGTTTCATCATTTTACTCTGGATTCTACTTGAGAATCGTCTTGCTGCTTACGTCAGATTGTAGTTTTTTAAGCTATTCAGGGATCAAATGTTTTCATATAGGAGCTTGAGTCATAAAAGCGTAAAGAATTTGTCTATAAACTGTGAGTACTTTCAGTTTCAATTTCAGTTACTCTTTTAAAACTATTTAACTATTTTATAACAACAAATAGGACTTCAAAAACATAATGGGTGCTGTACAGTAGATAAGATGATTGATTGAATAAATAAATAAATACATACATACACAAATGCATTGAATGAGCCTGTATAGTCTGGAAACCCCCAATGCATTGATAACTTCTGTGACAGATACTGAAATTGAAACTTTAAAAAAAAAACACCTGTATAGATGTTTTTTTTTTAATAGCAATAAAAAAGAGCAAATGAAACCAACTCGAAAAGTATGTCCAAATTTTCTTTTTTCCTGTTGATTTTATTTGTAATATTTTATTTCTACTTTTTTGACAATAATAAATATAATAAAATATTAACAACAACAAAACAATGACAATAACACTAGTTGTTTTGGAAAACAAACGGAAACGCAAATCTATTTTCATATTTTTTTGAGTAGCTGTTACATACTTCTCACTTAGAAAGTTGAGTAACTCTTGCTGAGTGTCATAAGACCCACTACACTGCAGTGCTTGTCAGCAGGCCTACAGTAAATCTGAAACTGAAGGACTGATAAGAGACATGCAAATAGGTTTTTATTGAGTCTCAAAGTCAGCTGATTGTGCCATACGTTTAAAAAAAATTCTAACATTGGACAGCAACATCTGATGTTTTTAAATGTGCTTCATAAATAAAGGCTGACTTATACTGACATACAAGTATACAGCTATATTTTTATATTTTATGAATGATCGATTGATTAATTCATTTACATGAAAAGGTTTTTACAGATAAACCATTTGGCAAGACTCAGTGGAAGGACATATTTGCAATGTCTTTTTTAGTTTCCTTTACAGTTTAGGTCATAAAAATAAAGGTTCTAGCATTTTAGTTTGGAATAATCTCTAGAACCCTGATCCGGCTCGGATCATAAACACAGTCTTCTTCTAATCCACTGGATACCATTCCACAGTTCGCAGGGACCCAAGCAGTGTCATAACCATGCTGATGCCAGGTTTTCTGTAAGGGATGACCCTGATAATCAATCCTTTTCACTTTTCCCACTCGAACACTTAGTTTGAGAATGGCCTGCTGTTCTCCTCCAGCATTCAAAGGGTAACGAGAAGCTTTATCCCTACTCCGACTCAAGTAGACTCCTGGACCGAGCATGCCATCAGAAGAGCGTCTGAATCCTTCACTTTGGATCTTCAGTGCGTTGTTCATTGTAGTACCATGGTACATGATGAATGTTCTCCTTCCAGGATACAACTTCTGTTTTCCATTGCCATAACCGTTGTCCCCCATAGCATTCACAGTAACCAAAGCACTTAAAAAAGTTTTCATATATTTGATAATTAGTGAATAACCAAAGACATCTAAAATCTTAAGGAGCTTTATTTGATTTAGCTGAAAATAATAAAATTTATTTAATTTTAATGTAACTTACCTACTTGTGAGTCTTTTGGCGGCCAATAGTCTCTAGAAAAAGAGAAACTCTTCTTTAGAGAACTTTGGTTTCACTTTTAATTTATAATTTGGGTGGATCCAAATGGGTGGGTGGGTTACAGCTGTGTTTACTACTCTAACGTACTGTAAGACACCACATTTCTTATCAACGCAGTTTAGTTTATGGTATATATGAGCAATCACACCTGTATGTATGTAATAATTAAATGACCAATGCTACCCTACGTAATAGGCTGTCAGGTTGGTTTAGATTATATTTTTGACAAAATAAGTCAAAACAGCAGTTGCTTAACCTGCTGTGTTGAAGGAAACTGTAATATGTGCACAAATTCTAGTTAACATAGCAACTGAAGCATTTTTTATTTCTAAATGCAAAACATTATTAGTAATCAATTGTGTAATCCAAAACTGAGTCTAAAACCAGTCTGAGACAGATCTAAGAGCAAATCTGTTTACTGACCTGAGAAAAAAAATGTGGCAAGACGAGATTGTCTCTCATTCTTTTTGATAAAGCAGAATGCTTGCGTTTGTAATGACACACACACACAAAAGACCTTAAGAGTGCAACTATACAAGAGACACCAGGGTTGGCTGGCACATTCAAATAAATATAATGTATATTCAGAAATGTGTTAATTCAAGACTAAAATTATGTGGGGAAAGATTTTGGGTGAATTAGCACAATGCTGAAAGACTCCTTCTAGATCTTTTGTGGACTGGGCACCTGAACTGTCTTATACATTTTGTCAGAGGGAAGGCCCACTGTGTGAATCTTTAATAAGCTCCTGAAACTGACTGAAGTCCATGTGATACACCAGGTGATAGTGACCTCTAGTGTTGATCAGTTGGAGCTAATGCAATTTGGTATCATAAACTTAAAAGTAACTAGAAAGTCACTTAAAGTTAGCATGAAAATAGTATTATAATAAATAAATAAATGAATAAATAATCCATAGCCTTCTTTAATGCTTTTACAATCATCTTTTGCTTCTTTTTCATATTTCTATGTTTGCACTCACCAAAATTCATACACACATAGGTCTCATCAGGCCGAACAACTTTCATGCTGACCGTCAGTGCTCTGCCCAACAGGAAGTTGGCTATTTAAGGTTTTGTGAAAAGTGCATGCTCTGGAATTTGATATACTCCTATGAGGGTTTCCAACCGATTGCCACCAAACTCGGTGAACATGATCTCAAGACATGGGGGATGCTAAATTGCCAAGGGATTTTTGATATCTCGAACGGTTTGGCCGTGGCGAGGCGACGAAGTTATGGCGAGAAATAGGAAACAGGATGTGTCTAATAACTGTTGCACATATAGTTTTGGTAACACTTTACAATATCTAATGTGTTAACATTAACAACAGTAAATGCATTAAATAACATGAACTAACAATGAAAAATATATTTTTACAACATTTATTAATGTTTGTTGATGTTAGTAAATCAAAATGTTCATGTTAATTCACAGTGCATTAACTAATGTTAACAGATAAAACTTTACATTTTAATAATGTTTCAGATTTTAACTTTATATTAACTAACATTAAAAAAATGCTATATAATTATTGTTCATGTTAATTAATACAGTTAATGTTAATAACTGAAACCTTATTGTAAAGTGTTACCAAACTTTTATATATTGTTGTGTGTGTGTGTGTGTGTGTGTTTCACAGTCTTTGTAGTTTGGATTAACCCTTTCATTGCTCTATCCCTTAACCTGCCAGAGGGTTACTGTAAATGCATGTGCCCGCTGTGCACCGTTCCCCTGATGCCACCGGGGTGGCGTTTGCACTGATGGCTTGGGCCCGCCATCGCTGCTTGCAGCTATATTTGTATTTGTTTTATTTTACTGACCAAAAGTCAGTCAAAAGTCAGTATAATCCTTTCAGTGCGATTCTGTTTTGCTTTTGTGCAAAGTAAATGCAGAAATAGTGCAACCTCAAACTTGGTCATTATCATGATATGAGCATATTTCATAATTTATGTTTTGTTTTTTGTATGTTTCATAATATTTTATGTTTTCATTAATAAGTCATGTTCTTACATTTATATTTTAATATTTAAAACATTCATTTTATAATATTATTTCTTAGAATTTCTGTGTAAATGCATTTACACTGCTTCATGAGTACAATTTTCCCGTTAAACTGACTCAAAAATCTTTTCTATTGTAGAGCACATGGTCTTGACACGTGAGCTCATGGATCGTGAATTCTTCAAGTCAATGTAACCAGTCAGTTTACTTGTCACCTTTCACAAATTCATTTGTGACACAAAGCATGCATATACAGTATATACTGTTTTTTTTTTTTTAAAACAAAAACTTACTTGTTAGAACTACATGAACAATAAAAACTTTTTTTTAAAAATGAGAGTACATTGAAAGCCTTGAAAATAACTATAAATCAAAAGATAACCTTAACATTTTTTTGTATATTTAACATTTGTAGATGATCTAAAGCAAAAGAATTGTAACAATTCTAAAAATCTTTTAGAGCTCCTTGTATTTAAGTTTTCATAATCCATTTGGAAAAATATATTACACATTAATGAATAAATCTATATATACTGTATAAGATTATTTAAGTGTCATTTGTGATTTCTATTCATGTAAGCTATAGCTTCTGACCTTTAAATCAAAACAGACTTGTGATTTTATGACATCAATTACTGTTTAATTTATTCAGAAACACAATCTTAATGTTAATTGTGTATTTTACTTTCATTTTATACAAGTAGGCCTACACCGCCCCCTAAATATATAAAAGGCCTTACCGGACAGGCATTAGGACCTGGAGGAGGCTGTTGCTGCTTAAAAGATTATAAATATATAAAACTGTATTTTGTGCAATAATAGCTAATTATTGTTAAAACAAAAATTGCTTATGCTTTATGTGAAAATCAGAAATTTAAAAAATAATATACAAACATCTAGAAAAAAAATCAGGAGTACAGCTATACATTGTGTTAACATTAAACAAATAACTTAAGAAGGTTAGTAAAACTTTTCTGTTTGATATTAAAAACAAATCAAACAAGAGTTCATTATGTTACACAGAATCTACTAGAATCTGAGGTTAGGAATGACATCCAGCACTGTGATTCGGCTCGGATCATACACACAGTTCTCCTCTAGGCCACTGTTCACCATGCCACAGTTAGGAGGAACCCACGCTGTGTCATATCCATGTTCATACCAGGTCTTCTGTAAAGGATGACCTTGGTAGTCGATTTTCTTCACCCTTCCCACTTTTATGCTGAGTCTGAGAACAGCAAGCATCTCCCCATTTGAATGCAGAGGGTAACGGGAGGCTTTTTCAAAACTTCTAGTGACATAGACTCCCGGTCCCAGCATGCCATCAAAGGAAGGAGAGAAGCCCTCTGTCATGATCCTCATCGCATTCAACATCGTAGTGCCATGATACATTATGCAGGATTGTCTGCCTCTGTGCCAGTTTGGTTGAATGTCGTCACAGAAACACTCAGGGCACATGCAACAAGAACAAGAAGAGGTCACAATCACAGATGTCCGAAACATCTTGCTGCTGTATTCCCACGATAGTTCTCACGTCTGGTGAACAAATCTTCAGATAAATGTTGCAATACATGAGTTAGTTTTGTGGTTTGCTTAAAGGGATAGTCCCAAAATTAAAATTATGTTCTTTTATGTCATTTCAAACCTGTATGACTTTCTTTCTTTTGTGGAATATATTCTGTATTTACTGTTTTTGTGAAAAGAGTATGAAAGTCAATGAGGTCCACAACATGCTATTATATGGATAAAAAACATGAACTTTTTTTTTTTTTTTTTTTTTTTACAGAATAAGTGTTTCACAGAAGACAGAAAGTAATTTTGAAATGAGAATGAGTAAATGATGACAGAATATTCATCAACTATTCGGTTAAACAATCTATACTTCTAACACATTGATCAGTTTATTTGCACAGCAAATATCTGTGTATTTAAATTAGACATATAGCTTAAAGGGGTCATATGATGCTTTTTTAAAGATCATAATTTTGTGTATTTGGTGTAACAGAATATGTTTACATGCTTTAATGTTCAAAAAACACATTATTTTTCAAATACTGTACATTATTGTAGGTCCTCTATGCCCCGCCTCTCTCAAACGCTTCGTTTT
>NW_015628690.1:524134-526929 GCF_001515625.1 Sinocyclocheilus rhinocerous | reverse complement strand
CGCGCCACTCGCGTCCGGTGTAGACACGGTGTAACATTGGTTTTGCTTTGTTTCACAGAACTAATCGTTGCCTGGGTTGCGTACGTATGTGTGGGGCGGAGCTATCAAAATAGGGACGAGACCCTTTTGGGGTAGGGGCGTGTTTGTTTTGGTGATTTGAAATATCAACATTGGCTACCAGAAATCACTTACCCCACCTTTAAGGGCACGTAAAGGTAGCTTCTCTGAACTGAAACTAAAAGACTAAAACAAATGTTTGATATTTTGTGTATTTTATATGGGTAGATTACTTACAAGTTGTAGTCCGTTACTGATTCCAAATGACATGACAAAAACTGTAGTCAGTAACATATCATATGACCCCTTTAAATAGGATAATCTTGTACCATATTGATATAAAAATACAAAGAGAAAGAAAATATATTCCATTTGTTTTGTTGTTATTAACAACATGAAGTGCATTAAACATTACATTATATCATGATTTTGCAAACTGGGTTTTGTGAAGGAACTGCAGGGAGTTTGTGAGTTTTATGAAAAAGAATTCGGGAGAATCAATAAATTATGAATAATTTATTGCTATTGTGTGAATATGTAATCAATAAAAAGTAACTATAGTCTGATTACGAGTATTTGAAAATGTAATATAATCTAATTACAAGTATTTATTTTTTGAAATCTGAAATTCTATTTTTCTAGAGTGAACCAATTCTCTCTAGAACAAGATATTCTATATAGCACTGCAAATTTAATTTAATTACCGTTGCAATAATAATGGTGATCAAAGCATAACAAGGCAGCCAACCTAACTCCACAGCAGTGTAGCAGAAGTTTCACTTTTATTCCACAGCGTCAAAGAGGGGAGGACCAGAACTGTAGCATTTTTGAAGTACAGTTCAAATATTGGAAACAGAGATAAAAACTAGTATATAAGTGAGAATTACATTTTATTTAGCTGATTTCTTATTTCATTTAATTCATATGTATGCGGTGAGGAAGACTGGGCTTATGGGCTTGTCTTAACAGTTCAACACTGCTGAATGACAGCTAGTTCAGAAACACAAGGAAGTGATTCTTAAGGTATGTTGACAGTAAATATGCAAGGGAACAGGCATCAGTCATGACGTAATCCAATATTGCTGTAAACCACCATTTGATATCCAACTTGAACTTCTTAAACGTACTTATTCTGCACAGTACAGTGGCTCCAGACAGACTTACAAATATGAATGTTGTTGCGTTAGATAAAATCACAATGCAAATGTCATCTGCAAAACAAATGATGCTAGCTAGCTGTTATGAGCCACTTTTGCAATGATTTTTTAACCAACTTGATTTTTGTTAGATGGCTATAGCTCCAGGGGTTTCACATTCCCAGTAGAATCTATGTAGAATGAATAAGCTTAAAAACTAGCTTTCATTGTGATGGATGAAGACAAGAACATCTGATTGTTTTACACTGCTTCAGCAGCTCATCTACACATTCACCAAGTTCATATTATAAAACATTAATGAACCTTGCAATGATTAAAAACAGGCCATATGAATTTATGGAATTCAGCAGAAATCGAGATATGAAAAATGATAAGCCATATGAAAATGAAACCAAAGATAAAAGAACCGTGATGAAAGATTAATGGATAGTAATGGTGCAGACATATGACAGAATTAAAACAATATAACAGAACATTTAATTTTGATTAATAGGCCTATACATTTTCAAGTTTTACTAAAATGATTAAATGTAATAATTTATTAATTATTACTGTGTCATTGGTTTCATTTTTGTTTCTATCTTTGGTTTCATTTGTGTGTTTAGTTGAAATTATAGCTCTTAAAATTTCATCGATAAGATCTAGCAAAAAGTCCAATTCTAAGATACAAGAAAGATCTGACAGCAGAAGACTGCTTGGAATTGCAGTGACACTCAAGCAAGGCTTTGCAAAGATAGTGAAAAATAGACACTGAGATGATGAGCCATTACAATCCAAGGTGAAATAGACCAGTCTCTTCAAGAAATCACAAAAACCCAGCAAGTGATGGTGACTCTAGTGCTAATCTGGTGAAACTACTAGTACACTGAGCTGACTCTATTTTATAACTCATGAAACAAAATATTTCATGTTATTATCTGTTTTGTTTCATCTCTGCATTTAATGGAATCTCCATTTTACATTACAGACGTGGGGTTAGTAGGACAATTGCCCATTGTAAATGTACAAACAACATTACTGTCACAGTACTGTGCAGGAGGGAAGGACGCGGACACAGATCAAAGTAACAGCTACCCTGTTCTCAATGTTCATACTATCTATCCTAAATAGTATGTGAGAAAAGTGTGTCCCAAAGCATAGTATGTTGAAAAGAGTATGCCAAAAGTCCCCGGATGGTCTACTATTTCAGGTCGATTTTTGAAGTGTGGATCCGTGCACACTCTAATGGCTAATACTGGCCAAGATCCAGTGCGCTTTGGTGAAGGATTCTGTCCAGAACTACAAACCCGAATAAAACGCGTTAAAAACTACAAACATGGCGGATGTGCGCGACCAGCGGTTAGGTAGAGAGGCTTAGAAAAAGCCTTCAACATTTAACCTGGTAAAAAATATTTATTTAATGTTATTTGTGTTATATTTCATATGCAACAGCAATGTAAACTTTTATAAACATCCGTTTGGTCGTTAACTTTAAAATGCATCATTACGCATAAAATATGAGCAGAGTTCTCGGCATGAAAGACCCGCGACTGGCAGATCAACTTCTTTTCTCTCTTCTCTCCAGTACGGTAGGAAGTTAAA